>NC_091314.1:5093002-5278002 GCF_038502225.1 Cherax quadricarinatus | reverse complement strand
CTGTGACTGTGACAATACACAGGAACCAGTACAAAATTAGGTCAGAAGCTATAGCTAAGGACCTGAGATGTTCAGAGTGTCAATGTGACACACAACCTCAGTACAACATCGAAAATCACAAAGTTTATACAATATTCTGTGAACAAAGTTCTACAGAACTAACAAGAATAATGAGACAGACAATCTGTCCAACCACCAAGAGAGTCTAGAGCAGACTGAAAACTTCACGAGAGGTGAGGACACCCCCCCTCGATCACGTGATAGCTACGTGGACAACTGCAGCTCAGAAGCCGGCAGTATAACGAGCGACAAGCGATAATTACAGTAGTTTGACAATCAAGACTAACTGAGCACATTTTATATACATCCTAACAACATAAGCTACGTCAAATAACAATATAAGGCAATACATTTGCGATTTAGCTATTATCGCAAATATAAGCAATATAAAATTAAATGAAAAGGTAATATACATTACATATATACATAATAATCATTGTAACCCATTCAGGGGTTGCAACACCCCCCCCAACACGACAGAGGGTCGCACTAGGAGTTGCATGAATGTCTTTCACATTATTTCTGGTTACTCATATCAATATTATTATCAAAATAAATATTAGTCTCTCTTGTGCCAAGCACCTCTACAATTTCACAGCGTCCGTCACTAGGATATGCCCCTAGTACTAGGGCAGTACACCGTATCGTATCTCTTCATACTCGTGGTTATGTACATCAGTGTAGAGACAGGATAACGCTGACAAGGAGGGCACGTTGAGGCTCGATCATAGTAGAGGAGACTGCATTCCACTCTTAAGTAGTGGTTGTGGAATGCGAGGCAGTATGAACATCTGAGTACGAAACAGCTTAAGGTGTGTAGTGAGGGGGGGGTCTGTGACAGGACAGTGTTGCGTCACACAGTACATCACCCGCACCACACTACTCACTCAACACTCAGCTTGTCTCCTCCTCACACAACATTACTGTGAATATATAAATATAATAATTAGACATGACATGAGTATATATAGTTAATATGGGCTGGAGGGATTAAGTTACTTTACTGAATTTGACATAGCAAGTAACAAAAGGTATTTGGGCATAAAATTACGTTAATTTAATGTAATTGATAATTATTAAGGACGAGACAGAGCATCAGCAATTACATTACAATGACCACTTATGTGTTTTATACTAATAGAATAAGGTTGGATTCTGAGGGCCCACCTCATGATCCTAGCATTTTTACTTTTCATAGTGTTTATGTAGGTGAGTGGATTGTGGTCAGAAAAAACGTTAATTTTAAATGGGGAAGTGCCCAAATACACGTCAAAATGTTCCAAGGACACCACAAGAGCTAAAGCCTCTTTTTCAATAGTGGCATAATTTTTCTGGTGTCATTTAAGCTTAGATGAATAGTAACATATAGGATGGAGAATATCAGTGGAAGTTGACTGTTGGAGCAGCACAGCGCCCACTGCATAACCACTCGCATCTATATGTAAAAAGAAGGGAAGATTGAAATTAGGACTCTTCAACACAGGAGCAGAGGATAGCAAGCGCTTCAACCTTTTGAACGAGTCTGAACAATCTCTAGTCCAGGTGAACTGAACTTTGCTACTAGTAAGCTCAGTGAGAGGAGCTGCAATCTGAGAAAAGTTTGGACAGAACCTGCGATAATATCCTGCCATACCCAGGAATCTCTGTACTCCTTTCCTATCCTGTGGCACTGGAAATTCAGAAATTGCACGAACCTTAGCCTCAATAGGAGCAACCTCACCTTGGCCGATACAAAAGCCTAGATAGGTAATCTTGGCTTGACCAAAACTACATTTGGCTAAGTTGACAGTGAAGTTGTAGTGCGCCAGTCTCTCAAACAATGCTCTGAGACGCATCAAGTGCTGTTCCCACTCGTCACTGTACACCACTAAGTCGTCAAGGTAGGCTTCTACTCCTTCTAAGTTGTGGGTCAACTCGTTCATTATACATTGGAATGAAGAAGCTGCGTTACATAGGCCGAAGGGGGTGACGAGGTAGTTAAACAATCCATCTTGAACAGTAAAAGCAGATATTTCTTGAGCACGTTCAGTAAGCGGGACTTGATAATAGCCTCGTAAGAGGTCTAAACGGCTGACAAACTGGGCTCCTGACACACGATCAATAAGGTCGTCAATGCGAGGTAGAGGATAACTATCAGGCAAGGTGACAGAGTTCACTTTCCTGTAATCAGTGCACATCCTGAAACTACCGTCAGGTTTAGGCACTAAAATACAGGGAGATGCCCATGGACTTTTACTGCGCTCAATAAGTCCATGAGACAACAGAAAATCAACCTCTTCTCTCAATGCTTTATGCTTTGTTGGACTCATTCTCTATGGTGATTGCTTAATGGGTGATGCTCCCTGTACATCAACGTCATGTACACCCAGAGTACAACGTTTAGGAACATCACCGAACAATTCAGGGAAATGCAAAATCATGTTTTTAATATCACCAGCTTTATCACTCCCAAGGTTATTAAGAAAATCGTCTAGTGATTGTAGAGTCACTGAATTTTCTAAACAAACCTCTATACCTCTAGAGATGTCAGGTAGACTGACGTTTTCTTCCTCTGTCCTAGGAAGAATAGAAGTAGTAGGTAGAGGACTAGCGTAGTATGCCTTAAGCTGGTTAACATGGTACACATGATTAGATTTCTTTTTCCCAGGCGTACGTACCAAATAATTTACGTCGCTAAGCTTTTTCACTACTTCCAGGGGACCATCATACCTGGCTTGTAGAGCATGACCTGGTACTAATTTCCTAGCCATCACCTTATCTCCTGCTTTAAAAGAGCGAGAGACAGCACGCTTGTTATAATGTTGCTTCATTCTAGCTTGGGCTGAAACTAGGTTTTTCGAAGCTAGCTCTCTAGCGGCTGTCAAATGTTGCTGCATTAATGAAGGTGAAGTACTCAATGATGGATTTGATTTTCCTGTCCACACGTCTTTTAACACTGCGAGAGGACCACGCACTTGGTGTCCGAATATTAGTTCAAACGGACTAAACCCGAGACTTTCTTGCTCACTCTCTCATAACGAACAGAAGAAAAAGTATACCCTCATCCCAGTCTCTAGAAAAATGTTCACAATAAGCTCTCATCATAGACTTCAATGTCTGATGAAATCTCTCTAGAGCACCTTGTGACTGTGGATGATAACTGGTTGAAAGTACAGACTTTATTCCTAGGTGGGATAATGCTTCTCGAAAGATCTTAGAAGTGAAATTAGATCCCTGATCTGATTGTATCTCTCGTGGCAATCCAACCTGGGAGAAAAATTTCATCAGCGCTCTCACAATAGCACGAGCATTAATTTTTCTCATAGGAATAGCTTCGGGATAGCGTGTTGCAGCGTCCATAATAGTAAATAGGTATTGGTTTCCTAGTTTGGTTCTAGGCAAAGGACCAACACAATCAATAATAAGACGTGAGAATGGTTCACCATGCACGGTGATAGGAATGAGAGGTGCAGGTGGAGGTGTGTGCGCTGGCTTGCCTGTCACTTGACACACATGGCAACGTTGCACATGATCAGCTACCGTTTCCTTCATCTTTGGCCAAGTAAAATGTTTTGCCAGTTTACCGAGTGTCTTCTTGACACCCAAATGTCCTCCTATGGGACTATTGTGAGCAAAATCAATGGCTTGTTCACGAAATGTAACTGGTAACACTACTAGATGCTTGACTGTGTTGGAAACACTATCAGCTGACAACTTGCATGTATTTTTCTCCATCAGTACACCATTACTATAATAGAAACAATTATCGAGATCCTTTGCTTCACTCTCAGTAACTGCTATATCTCTCAGTCTTTCCAATGACTGATCAACAAACTGATCCTTGATTAAATCATCATGAGTTAGAAATTTAACGTCAGTTGTGTCCTGACTAGGTTGATGACTGGGGGGAGTCAGTGTTAATGATCCTGGGCGCAGAGCGTCACTAAACAACATATTCGACCCCAAATCATTGTCATCAACTAACTCAACAGGAGACAAGGATGGTTGTTGAATCTTTGACATAGCTCTAGTAATTGCGCTGAGAGGAAATAAAATAGGTTTCTCTCTACAAGCTTCAATGGCATAATTATCATCAGTGGTATTATCAATCACAAGTGGTTCTTTACATATACCAGCATGAAGGATATCGTTCCCTATCAACAAGTCCACTGACCTGATGGGAAATACACCACTGGATATACCCACTGAAATATAACCAGTATAATAGCTTGTTTCAATATAAACTTTGTGCAGAGGCACTTTTATAACAGCCCCTCCATAGGCTTCTAACAATACATCTATCTTGCAATAGGTATCATCAGTTATGGGCAGTACATCTTCTCTTAATAACGTGAGATAACTGCCAGTGTCTCTGAAAGCAACTATCTCAGATGTGATTCGTCAAATCCTATTCTACCTCTTGAAAAGTAAGGACTCATCGCTGAACGAATCTTTTCGTCAGATACACTTTCTGACGCTAGTCATCTATCCTGAGTAACATTATCTAAAACAGTAGGATCAGAGGAATTGCTAGGATTTTGGTGCCTTTGTTGCTCGGAAGAGGATACGACTTGAGTGGGGGCACCAGCCGCACGACTGTTTCTCGTATCTCTTTCTAACTTATAGCAATACTCTCTAGTATGTCCTTTCCTGTTACAATAGGTACATTTAACTTTCTTCTTCTCGATATCAGATTTCTGTCTAGCCACAGAGACAGATTCAGGATTGTGAGCTTTCCTGGTAAAGGTACGAGAAGTTACAGTAGCAGGTACATCAGGCCGGCAATGAGCAGCTGATTTAGGTTGCCAACTTCTAGGACAATTTTTAGTTACCTTGTTTCTCTGTGTTTTAGTACGCACAAGTTTGTGAGAAATCTCATAATTGTCTGCTAATGCTGCAGTTTCCAGAATATCTGAGGTAGTATGATCGATCAGATATTCTTCTATGTCAGCAGACATACAGTTGTTAAACTCTTCGTGTAGTAACAACTGAACAAGGCTGTTGTAGTTGTTACATTTAGCAGCTCTAAACCACCTCTGAAATGCAACTTTTTTCTCACGAGCAAACTCTACACAAGTTTGATATTGTCGTCGTTGTAACGTACGAAATGCTCTTTGATAACTTACAGGTAACAAGTTATATGTCTCTAAAATAGTTTGTTTGACAGTGTCATAACTAATGTACTTAGCAAATGGTAAAGCAGCCGTACAAGTTTGAGCTCTTCCTGTCAATGCTGTATGCAGCAATGTTGCCCAGTGCTTACGTGGCCAGTTCATAGCACGTGCCTGGTTCTCAAACACATCAAAATAGGTGTCTAAGTCACTTTCAAAAAACTTAGGAACCATGGATGCAGCTTTCTGCACATTAAATGTGTCCTGTGATCTATCAGTCTGTTGTCTTGACAGACGAACATTTTCTCTCTGGAAATCTTCTTCGTTCAATTTCCTCTGTGCCTCTATTTGTGCAGTCTGCAACATAATGAGGCGTTCAAACCTCTCAAACTGTTCCTGAGAGATAGGACCAGTGGGTAATGGAGGAGTAAGGAATCTAACGTGGTCTGGACGGTCCTTAGGTCGGACACCTCGTTCAGGCGTCTCTAGAGAGTCTAGATCTGGTCTAGGATAAGTAAATACAGGTGTAGCATACACTGTACTAGTATTAGGCTGTGTCATACTACCAGCTACACTCTGTACTATAGTGTCAGTGAGGGAAGGAGCGAGCGAGAACTGAGCTACACTAGGCTCAGACCCGAGGCTCACTTCTGCCTTAGTTGCTCCTTCTTCTAAGTAATCAAATAGGGTCATACTTCCCAATTGTGACACTAGGCTTTCTGAATCTGAATCATAATCAGACATCTCTGTATGAGCAGGAAACAATATATCTTTAATTAATGCTCTGACAGTTTCAGCGGTGTAATTCCTGTTATACGTCACACCGAGATATTTGGCTACTTGCCAACACGTCTGAAGTTTTAATGTACTTAACTCAGACAAAGTCAGAGTATCAATTAACTGTTTCACTTCAGCATACATCACGAAAATAATTGTACTACGAGAGAGTGATTATGGGAAACTATAATCCTAATAGGAATTTTAGTGTTGGTTGTCTTAGAGCTAGAGCTCATAAACAGTATTTCCATCTCCTTGGATCAAGAGACTCAGTCAGGTACATACATCCACCTGGTATGTTGTACAAGACTAAACTCAAAGTCTTCAGATTAGGAAAGTACTCAAAGTGTTTGACCATAGAAGTACTAGTATGTCAAACTGGACAATTTCTCCAACACCTTGGATCAAGAGCCTCCCGGACAGGTCCCCATTTGTTACAAAAAATGCGATTCTAAAAGCTTAGAGATCTCCAGTGAATACTAGAAAGGACTGCCCTTCTAGCATCCAGCTTGTTACTGGGTTTTCGTAACAAGTAGTCAGTATCCTTTTCCAATTATCCATTAAAATTCAGTATGGTTCAATAGTGCTTTAGGATTACAACTGGTAGGCTACTAACTAGAGAAATTAAAATTTAATAAATTTATTAAGTCTATAAGTTGTCTAGAGGTATATTATCAAAGTAAATTAAATCACAGCAATCAAAATAAAATCAATCTCTCGAGTTCAATATTATTGTGCTGAAAGCACATATCACATTTATAATTCTTAAGTACCGTCAGGTACATTAACATTTAATAAGATATTACAAATATGTACAAGTAAGTGTGTGTATGCGTGTAAGTGCTCTTAAGTAGTTAGCTATGTCTCAAGACTCGAATAAGACAAACAAGTGACTGACAAAGTCCTCAAATAAACTAACTTCTTGACCGACTGGCAACCCTAACAGTCTGCTTGAACAACAAAGAATGCTAAGCCCAATAGCAATGCAATATCAAGCGACTGCAACACAGAATCAGGAACAAGGAGATAATATAACGACACTAAGTAGGGACCATCAGCAGATCCTCCACAAAAGTTACAAAACTCCCATAATACTGAATCTATGTTCAGCATAGGTAAAACTGTGACTGTGACAATACACAGGAACCAGTACAAAATTAGGTCAGAAGCTATAGCTAAGGACCTGAGATGTTCAGAGTGTCAATGTGACACAACCTCAGTACAACGTCGAAAATCACAAAGTTTATACAATGTTCTGTGAACAAAGTTCTACAGAACTAACAAGAATAATGAGACAGACAATCTGTCCAACCACCAAGAGAGTCTAGAGCAGACTGAAAACTTCACGAGAGGTGAGGACACCCCCCCCCTCGATCACGTGATAGCTACGTGGACAACTGCAGCTCAGAAGCCGGCAGTATAACGAGCGACAAGCGATAATTACAGTAGTTTGACAATCAAGACTAACTGAGCACATTTTATATACATCCTAACAACATAAGCTACGTCAAATAACAATATAAGGCAATACATTTGCGATTTAGTTATTATCGCAAATATAAGCAATATAAAATTAAATGAAAAGGTAATATACATTACATATATACATAATAATCATTGTAACCCATTCAGGGGTTGCAAGACCGTCTACCTGGAGGTTATTCCGGGGATCAACGCCCCCGCGGCCCGGTCCACGACCAGGCCTCCCGGTGGATAAGGGCTTGATCAACCAAGCTGTTACTGCTGGCCACACGTAGTCCAACGTACGAAGCACAGCCAGGCTGATCCGGCAGTGGCTAATTATCTGTCTAGCTCCCTCTTGAAGGCAGCCAGGGGTCTGTTGGTAATTTCCCTTATGCTTGGTGGGAGGCTGTTGAACAGTCTTGGGCCCCGGACACTTATGGTGTTTTCTCTTAGTGTACCAATGGTGGCCCCACTTCTAATTGGGGGCATTTTGCATCACCTGCCCAGTCTTTTACTTTCGTAGGAAGTGATTTCTGTGTGCAGATTTGGGACCATTCCTTCCAGGATTTTCCAAGTGTAGATTATGATATATCTCTCCCTCCTGCGTTCCAACGAGTACAAGTCAAGTGCTTCCAAGCGTTCCCAGTAGTTAAGGTGCTTGACAGAACTTATACGTGCAGTAAAGGATCTCTGTACACTCTCTAGATCTGCGATTTCACCTGCTTTGAATGGAGATGTTAATGTACAGCAGTATTCCAGCCTAGAGAGAACAAGTGATTTGAAAAGGATCATCATTGGCTTGGCATCTCTCGTTTTGAACGTTCTCATTATCCATCCTATCATTTTCTTTGCACGTGCGATCGTGGCACTGTTGTGATCCTTGAAAGTGAGATCCTCAGACATTACTACTCCCAGGTCCCTTACATTATTTTTCCGCTCTATTGTATGGCCGGAGTCAGTAGTATAATCTGTTCTAGTTATTATCTCCTCCAGTTTTCCATAACGGAGTAGTTGGAATTTGTCCTCATTGAACATCATATTGTTTACCGTTGCCCACTGGAAAACTTTGTTTATATCTTCTTGGAGGTTAACCGCGTCCTCAGCAGATGACAGCCTCATGCAGATCCTAGTATCATCCGCAAAGGATGATACGGTGTTGTGGTGTATATCTCTGTCTATGTCTGATATGAGGATGAGGAACAGGATGGGGACGATAATAACTTTTATCACATATTTTACAAGGAATCTTGTACACACACCCGTCAGTATTTTAGTGGAATTTTTATCAAAACCTTTTCTTTATTGTATTAAATTTTTTAAATACAACTTTCATATTATAATTCTTAAAACCAAGTTTTTATTAGAATTTCACTATTTTTTCGCAGTATATATATATATATATATATATATATATATATATATATATATATATATATATATATATATATAACCTAACGTAATCATAGGCAGATTAAAACTGAGGACCGTGATACGTCTGGCAAGGAGGCGTCAGTGCGTAGGCAGAAAGCGTTTATATCTGCACGATTATTACTGATGGTGGGAGCATGGGTGAGCTAGCTTGGTACAGCTGTTTAAAATACAATACCCATGCCAGGGGTGTTAGTATGCACCGTGGGCACCTCTGCTGCCAGGGATTTAATGAAGTGCTAAACCTTGAACTGCTTCTGATGAGCCTTGAACCGACCATGTTGAACATTGAACTGCCCGTGTTGAACCTTGAACTGCTTCTGATGAACACAAATACTACTATTGAAAACATCTTTGTGTGAGGCAGGCATCCTGCACCGTGTAATACACGATGACTTACAAGCTAACACGTCTCTACTTCATGAAGTGTGTCATAAATGTCGAATATTTTGATGTACTCCATCTCATGATCCTCTTTTGATGTTCCACGTTACAATACTCCATCTCATGATCCTCTTTTGATGTTCCACGTTACAATACTCCATCTCATGATCCTCTTTTGATGTTCCACGTTACAATACTCCATCTCATGATCTCATCCACGTTACAATACTCCATCTCATGATCCTCTTTTGATGTTCCACGTTACAATACTCCATCTCATGATCCTCTTTTGATGTTCCACGTTACAATACTCCATCTCATGATCCTCTTTTGATGTTCCACGTTACAATACTCCATCTCATGACCCTCTTTTGATGTTCCACGTTACAATACTCCATCTCATGATCCTCTTTTGATGTTCCACGTTACAATACTCCATCTCATGACCCTCTTTTGATGTTCCACGTTACAATACTCCATCTCATGATCCTCTTTTGATGTTCCACGTTACAATACTCCATCTCATGATCCTCTTTTGATGTTCCACGCTACAATACTCCATCTCATGATCCTCTTTCGATGTTCCACGTTACAATACTCCATCTCATGATCCTCTTTCGATGTTCCACGTTACAATACTCCATCTCATGATCCTATGATGTTTTACATGGTGTTTAATATTTGTTAACTAAGAGAGGCAGGAAGGCGCCATGTTTCTTTTAAAGACGCCTGTAAATGTTGCTCTATATTTCAGCAGTATGGAGAGAGGTTATATCATAAGTGACATTTATTTTGTTCCGGTCTGGACCTTTAGAGAGATGGGAAGACCTCAATTCAATGGCCAAAACCTCCAATGAGCTGGTCTTCACGTATCTAAGACCCGCGTCGGCAGAAACTGTTTTACGACTCTACAGAAAAAAAATCATCTTTCATTGGAAGGGTTCAAGGCAGAGAATATTTGGTATCAGAGTTGGAGGGGGGGAGGGGCCAGTTGTGGTAGTGAGTGTTGGTGGCTGTATACGAATGGTACATTAATTCCGATATGAAGAATTACACATATGAGCAACATCTGGGTATCTATATTTGTAGACGTTTCGCCATTTAATGGCTTTATCAGTATATTATGTCCTTGTATTGATAAAGCCACTGGATGGCGTAATGTCTACAAATAAAGATACCCAGATGTTGCAAATGTGTCTAATGCTTCACAGTGAGTGGTAATGGTATCTTGGGGAGGTGAGGGAAAGCTTTGGTTAGGAAGTACAAATGAGGTGTTCTGGTCAAGTGTTCAGTTTTGGTAAACTCTTCATCATTTGTGGGTTGCTGGCTGATCTTCCCTCGCTCGTGGACTACTCCTAATATTCACGGTGTAAGCGAGAAATCAGAAGCTAATATTTACCCCCACAGTCAGCTATAAATTCAAGAAAGGAGTCAGTGCCAACCACTTCACCGTGACCAACTGATCTCTGCATAATGTCAGTCAACTTCTGCTCCCCCTGACACTTGCCTGACATGCGTGACGCTGGGCCGTGGATCCCCGTCTCTTGGCATCTTCAAAGTTAGAAGACTCTATACAAGCTGACACTGGCACATCAGCGTCACCCACACTAGCGCACCAGCGTGTTCCTGCACATTTCAGCAGCGAAATCTTTCAGATGCAGAGCCAATTTGGCATCTGGATGACTTACCTGGCACCTTCCCACCCCCGTCCCGTGCCTATGATGACTTTACTGATGAATCTCACCCTCGCCTCGTGCATATGATGATTTTAATGATGAATCCGTTTAAAAACGCATCAGCACAAAAGCTAAACTTATTTTGTAATAAAAGGAATTTAGAAAAAAAAAATCACTTTTTTTGTTCACTAACAAAAGTGGGTTTGTAGGAGAGCGGGTGGCGGGGGCGACGCCCCCTGCAACAGGTGGAAGACAAGCCAACAGCAACACAGGGGCTGTCAGAGAGCTCTCTCTCTCTGGTAAGCTTGCCACTAACAACCTGGACGATGATGCCAGCTACCAGGAGGTTTGGTCCAGGACCACGACACACGAGGGGACGCAGTGACCCCCGCCCCCAGAAGAGACCTACAGGTATACAAGTGGCAGTATCTGGCACTAAGGTTTTTGGCACCACACCGAACAAAAACATTATTTTGTTTTTTCTATAAAACATTTTCCAATCTGTGTTGGTCAATGTTAGTTTATATTTGCGCCCTTCTTAAGAGGCTCTTCTTGATAACGCTGATTAAGACGTCACGAGAAAACACTTCTATTTGCATAAATGGTTTCGAAAACAGACAAGTTGAGAAACGAAACACGTGTGCAGCATTTGGGTATCAATATTCGGAAACGTTTCGCCTGGGAGTGGTTGGAGAAATGTTTCCAGAATGGCACTGAGTAAGACGCTACGAAAAATGCTTCTTCTTGATGGCACTGTTGAAGATGTTACGAACTACAAGTACTCATTATGAAGATGTGTCAAGCTTCCTAGATCTTCTTGAACCTCAGGATACTAGTTAGGCGTAATGATATTCTCCATCTGTTTCCTAACGAATCTCACTGTTGTGGGAACGCAGTTAAAAGCTCGTGTACATCTATCGTAACATGAACACAGATAAACATACTTATGGAGCAACTTGCAGTGTTCACACTGACAGATGCAGTAGCCAGGCTTAGACTTGGTTACAAGTACTTCTGGTAGTTTAGCAGGCATACAGACTGATGCTGTAGTAGCCAAGCTTAGGCTTGGTAACAAGTACTTCTGGTAGTTTAGCAGGCATACAGACTGATGCTGTAGTAGCCAGGCTTAGGCTTGGTTACAGGTACTTCTGGTAGTTTAGCAGGCATACAAACTGATGCTGTAGTAGCCAGGGTTAGGCTTGGTTACAAGTACTTCTGGTAGTTTAGCAGGCATACAGACCGATGCTGTAGTAGCCAGGCTTAGGCTTGATTATAAATATTTCTGGCAGTTTGGCAGACACACAGATGATCAGACTAAATGCAAAGTATGTGGCCATCCCTATGGTCACTATCTTGATCACTGTGTGTTTGATTGTCCACTTATTGAGGAATATAGAGACAGTATAATAACTTATGTGATATGTCAAGATATTAATAAAAGATACCAATCATATTAAGCAAATATCCTAAATTTACTTGCAACAGATAAGTTAAATGTATACATTCAGATGTACTCCTGTTAATTCTTTTGGGGCCTTGTTCCTAGGCTTTATGTGTATTCACATACTCTTGCGCTACCATCCACTGGATGTTGTTACAGTACGTTAAGGTGACATGCTGTGGTATACATTGCCTCATACCTAAAAAGTGATTAGACTTTCATTGTATATACACAGATATGCACCTTTCAGTGTATATATCCTATAGGTCAGGTCATAAACTGCCCTAAAATGAAGCACATTCTGAAGAGATGTTTTGGGGTGTCAACGTCCCCGCTGCCTGGTCCCAGACCAGGCCTCCTCCTGGTGGATTATGGTTGTTTTTTAGATATTGGATAAGACTGAATTTACTCTTGGCGTGTCTACAGAATCACCAGTGGCAAAATTCTAAAGTAAAAGCTTAATTTTAACGAAATGTAAGATTTATCAGAGCGAAGGATCAATGCAACAGCGACCATCTGGGTTAAGATGCAGACAAGATCAACACAGTCAGCACCCACATTTACCTTAAGCTGAACGAAAGAATCAACACAGCAACCATATCTGCGTTAAGCTGAACGAAAGAATCAACACAGCAACCATATCTGCGTTAAGCTGAACGAAAGTATCAACACAGCAACCATATCTGCGTTAAGCTGAACGAAAGAATCAACACAGCAACCATATCTGCGTTAAGCTGAACGAAAGAATCAACACAGCAACCATATCTGCGTTAAGCTGAACGAAAGGATCAACACAGCAACCATATCTGCGTTAAGCTGAACGAAAGGATCAACACAGCAACCATATCTGCGTTAAGCTGAACGAAAGTATCAACACAGCAACCATATCTGCGTTAAGTTAAACGAAAGTATCAACACAGCAACCATATCTGCGTTAAGCTGAACGAAAGGATCAACACAGCAACCATATCTGCGTTAAGCTGAACGAAAGTATCAACACAGCAACCATATCTGCGTTAAGCTGAACGAAAGGATCAACACAGCAACCATATCTGCGTTAAGCTGAACGAAAGAATCAACACAGCAACCATATCTGCGTTAAGCTGAACGAAAGGATCAACACAGCAACCATATCTGCGTTAAGCTGAACGAAAGGATCAACACAGCAACCATATCTGCGTTAAGCTGAACGAAAGTATCAACACAGCAACCATATCTGCGTTAAGCTGAACGAAAGTATCAACACAGCAGCCCTATCTGCGTTAAGCTGAACGAAAGTATCTACACAGCAACCATATCTGCGTTAAGCTGAACGAAAGTATCAACACAGCAGCCATATTTTGCCGCTCTTTACAGTACTGTTCCCACTATCGTCGTCAAAATAAAAACCTCTGCAATAAATCGCTTTTATCACATCAGGAATGGATTCGCCACTATTGAAAACTCATAAAAAAAACCTCTTTTGGGGGGGAAGAAATAAAAAACAAAAGCACAGGGTTTAAATTTGGTATATACTGCCTATCACATACTTCACTATGGTATATATGGCTATATTATATATCGTTAGGTTATTTTTCTATGACACATTATAGTACAGTATATTGTATCGTGATATTGTATATTGTATCATGGTATTTTACAGGATATTGTATCGTGGTAATGTACATTGTATCATGGTATTTTACAGGATATTGTATCGTGGTAATGTACATTGTATCGTGGTATTGTACATTGTATCGTGGTAATGTACATTGTATCGTGGTATTGTACATTGTATCGTGGTAATGTACATTGTATCGTGGTATTGTACATTGTATCGTGGTAATGTACATTGTATCGTGGTATTGTACATTGTATCGTGGTAATGTACATTGTATAGTGGTATTGTACATTGTATCGTGGTATTGTACATTGTATCGTGGTATTGTACATTGTATCGTGGTATTGTACATTGTATCGTGGTATTGTACATTGTATCGTGGTATTGTACATTGTATCGTGGTATTGTACATTGTATCGTGGTATTGTACATTGTATCGTGGTAATGTACATTGTATCGTGGTATTGTACATTGTATCGTGGTATTGTACATTGTATCGTGGTAATGTACATTGCATCGTGGTATTGTACATTGTATCGTGGTATTGTACATTGTATCGTGGTAATGTACATTGTATCGTGGTATTGTACATTGTATCGTGGTATTGTACATTGTATCGTGGTATTGTACATTGTATCGTGGTACTGTACATTGCATCGTGGTATTGTACATTGTATCGTGGTATTGTACATTGTATCGTGGTATTGTACATTGCATCGTGGTATTGTACATTGTATCGTGGTATTGTACATTGTATCGTTGTATTGTACATTACATCGTGGTATTGTACAGGATACTGAATCATGGTAATGTACGTTGTATCGTGGTATTGTACATTGCATCGTGGTATTGTACATTGTATCGTGGTATTGTACATTGTATCGTGGTATTGTACATTGTATCGTGGTATTGTACATTGCATCGTGGTATTGTACATTGTATCGTGGTATTGTACATTGTATCGTGGTATTGTACATTGTATCGTGGTATTGTACATTGTATCGTGGTATTGTACATTGTATCGTGGTATTGTACATTGCATCGTGGTATTGTACAGGATACTGAATCATGGTAATGTACGTTGTATCGTGGTATTGTACATTGCATCGTGGTATTGTACATTGTATCGTGGTATTGTACATTGTATCGTGGTATTGTACATTGTATCGTGGTATTGTAGATTGTATCGTGGTATTGTACATTGCATCGTGGTATTGTACAGGATACTGAATCATGGTAATGTACGTTGTATCGTGGTATTGTACATTGCATCGTGGTATTGTACATTGTATCGTGGTATTGTACATTGTATCGTGGTATTGTACATTGTATCGTGGTATTGTACATTGCATCGTGGTATTGTACATTGTATCGTGGTATTGTACATTGTATCGTGGTATTGTACATTGTATCGTGGTATTGTACATTGTATCGTGGTATTGTACATTGCATCGTGGTATTGTACATTGCATCGTGGTATTGTACATTGCATCGTGGTATTGTACATTGTATCGTGGTATTGTACATTGTATCGTGGTATTGTAAATTGTATCGTGGTATTGTACAGGATACTGAATCATGGTAATGTACGTTGTATCGTGGTATTGTACAAGATATTGTATCGTGGTATTGTACAGGATATTGTTCCGTGGTACAGGGTATTGTTCCATGGTACATTATTGTACAGGGTATTGTTCCATGATACATTATTGTACAGGGTATTGTTCCATGGTACATTATTGTACAGGATATTTCTCCATGGTACAGAATATTGCTCCATGGTACAGGATATTGCTCCATGGTACAGGATATTGCTCCATGGTACAGGATATTGCTCCATGGTACAGGATATTGTTCCATGGTGCAGGATATTGCTCTGTGGAATACAGTATGGTACATAATATTGATCTATAGTACATAATCAGTACTTTGAGGGAGGACGGTGACGGGCTCTTGATCCAAAGAATCAGAGCAGCAGCAGCCATTGTGCCAGAGAACGTTGTCCCAGAACACTCTCCTAATTCGCTTTGCAACTATACAAGACACGTGAGGCCAGCAGTAACACCCTGGTTGATCAGGCTCTGATCCACCGGGAGTCCTGGTCATGGACCGGGCCGCGGGGGCGTTGATCCCTGAATGCCCTTCAGGTAGACTCCAGGTAGACATGTGCAACATTAATTTTGAGATCAGTCCCTCTACCAGTCTACCTGGAGGGTGTTCCGGGGGTTAACGGCCCCGCGACCCAGTTTTTGACCAGGTCTTCCGGGTTATGAGGGCCTGATCAACGAGGCTGTTACTGTTGGTCGCACGTAGTCCAACGTACGAACCACAGCCTGGCTGATCGGCACTTTAGGTATCTGTCCAGCTCCCTCGTGAAGACAACCAAGGGTCTATTGGTAATTCCCCTTATGGCTGGTGGGAGGTTGTTGAACAGTCGTGGGCCCTGGACACTTGTGTTTTCTAGTAGTGTAATAATGGCGCCCCTGCTGTTCACTGCGAGTATTCTGCACCGTCTGCCCAGTCTTTTGTTTTCGTAGTGAGTGATTTCTGTGTGTAGATTATGTTGTATCTCTCTCGCCTGCGCTCCAGTGAGTACAATGAAGGGGTCTTCACCATGGCAGCTTCCGATTTCACTCTGTTTACCACTGCTGTTTGTGTTCAATTGGTTAGAAAATTGAAGATCCATCTGCCTACTTTGCCAGTTATCACTTTAGCACACATTTTATGTGATATTACACCATGATCGCACTTGTCAAAGGCTTTTGAAAAATCTGTGTATACATCGGCACTGTTTTCCAGTACATCCAAGACCATATCATAGTGGTCCAGTAGTTGCGAGAGGCAGGAGCGACCTGCCCTGAACCCATGTTACCCTGGATTGTGCAATTGTTGGAAGTCCAAGTGGTTTATCCTCCTTCTTAGAACTCTTTCAAAGATTTTTATTATTTTTTTTTTTTTTTATTATTATCACACTGGCCGATTCCCACCAAGGCAGGGTGGCCCGAAAAAGAAAAACTTTCACCATCATTCACTCCATCACTGTCTTGCCAGAAGGGTGCTTTACACTACAGTTTTTAAACTGCAACATTAACACCCCTCCTTCAGAGTGCAGGCACTGTACTTCCCATCTCCAGGACTCAAGTCCGGCATGCCGGTTTCCCTGAATCCCTTCATAAATGTTACTTTGCTCACACTCCAACAGCACGTCAAGTATTAAAAACCATTTGTCTCCATTCACTCCTATCAAACACGCTCACGCATGCCTGCTGGAAGTCCAAGCCCCTCGCACACAAAACCTCCTTTACCCCCTCCCTCCAACCCTTCCTAGGCCGACCCCTACCCCGCCTTCCTTCCACTACAGACTGATACACTCTTGAAGTTATTCTGTTTCGCTCCATTCTCTCTACATGTCCGAACCACCTCAACAACCCTTCCTCAGCCCTCTGGACAACAGTTTTGGTAATCCCGCACCTCCTCCTAACTTCCAAACTACGAATTCTCTGCATTATATTCACACCACACATTGCCCTCAGACATGACATCTCCACTGCCTCCAGCCTTCTCCTCGCTGCAACATTCATCACCCATGCTTCACACCCATATAAGAGCGTTGGTAAAACTATACTCTCATACATTCCCCTCTTTGCCTCCAAGGACAAAGTTCTCTGTCTCCACAGACTCCTAAGTGCACCACTCACTCTTTTTCCCTCATCAATTCTATGATTCACCTCATCTTTCATAGACCCATCCGCTGACACGTCCACTCCCAAATATCTGAATACGTTCACCTCCTCCATACTCTCTCCCTCCAATCTGATATTCAATGGGACGTTAAAGCTATTGATCTATAGTTCTTAGCTACTGCTTTTCTGCCACCTTTATGGAGTGGGGCTATATCTGTTGTTTTAAGTGACTGTGGAATTTCACCTGTGTCTATGCTCCTTTTCCATAGTATACTTAGGGCCCGTGAGAGGGGTTTCTTGCAGCTCTTAATGAACACAGAGTTCCACGAGTCTGGGCCCGGGGCTGAGTGCATGGGCATGTTGTCAATAGACTTGTCAAAGTCCAGTGGAGTTAGAGTTATGTCAGAGATTTGGCCTCAGTCTTGAGTGTTCAGTCCCTCTGGCATGACAGAATTGGGCCTCTGATCATCAGGGCTAATCAACTGAACGCATCAAAATTACCTCCCTACTTGCGTAGCATAGGCCAATAGGCCTGCTGCAGTGTTTCTCCATTCTTATGTTCTTCCACCATCCCCAGTCTAGCTGTCACCTCGCTATTCCACTGAAGAATCCTACTGCACAGGGCAGGGTGTGGGTAGGTAGGGGGCAGACTGTTGATGAGGGTGAGAGAAGGGTGTGGACGTGGGCAGGGTGTGGGTGGGGGTATTGGCAGGGTGTGGGTGAGGGCAGGGTGTTGGTGTGGGTGGGGGGCAGGTCAGTGGAGCCAACATTCCTGGCGTGGCAGCAACCTCAGGGAGTGGGGGTGACGGCCTCTCTACCACCACCACAACCTCATCCCCCACCCCCCTATCCATCCCCCTCCCTCTAACTCCCCGTTCTCCCTCTCTTTCCTCCCTAACCCTCTCTTCTCCCTCACTTCCCTCTTTTCCCTCAAACCTTCTCATATACTTCTCTCCCAAACAATATCTTAGACCTTCGTGCGATGTTAGAATGAAATGTCATGGCAGCTCAACTGGATTTAACACACTTTCCTGGATTTTCGTAGGTATTGTACACATATGCTAAGTATGATAATTTATTTAGCCGTACTTATGTGTACCAGTACCTAAATAAACTTACTAGGAGAGAACCGCAGCACAAGTTTGTATACAGGCAGCAGAGTGGGTGAAGAGTGTGTGTTGGAAGGTAGTGGTGGGTGCGAGTCATGGAGAGTAACATGATGTTATTAGGTCAGGTGTTAGGTGTCCACGTTCATGTTTTTAAGAGAATGAGTGTGGCAAGAGGCGAGGCGATGCTGAAACCTTTACATGTCTGTGTATTAGAGTCATGTGTCTGTGTGGCCATTGTTTTGACCTGTGTAGCAAGAGGCGTGTGACGCTGCAGCCTGTGTGTGTGTGTGTGTGTGTGTGTGTGTGTGTGTGTGTGTGTGTGTGTGTGTGTGTGTGTTAGTTACCATTTGGTCCTAGACACATGTCGATTAGACACTAGGCCTGTTGTATGTGCATGCATGTGTGTGTGTGTGTGTGTGTGTGTGTGTGTGTGTGTGTGTGTGTGTGTGTTGTGTGTGTTGTGTGTGTTGTGTGTGTTGTGTGTGTTGTGTGTGTTGTGTGTGTTGTGTGTGTTGTGTGTGTTGTGTGTGTTGTGTGTGTGTGTTGTGTGTGTGTAGTGTGTGTGTGTGTGTGTGTGTGTGTGTGTGTGTGTGTGTGTGTGTGTGTGTGTGTGTGTGTAAGCAGTGATCGTAGGCGTCTCACTGATGTGTCTCGCTTTGTAATTACGTAGGTGAAAACCCTGGATGTGCACCTGAGATCTCCAGAGAGCAGATTTCCAGACAGCAGTAAGCAAGCTTTCATGCAGAACTTTTAATACTGTCTGCTGCCGTGGTTCACCGTAGCGCTGTCTGCTGCCGTGGTTCACCGTAGCGCTGTCTGCTGCCGTGGTTCACCGTAACGCTGTCTGCTGCCGTGGTTCACCGTAGCGCTGTCTGCTACCGTGGTTCACCGTAGCGTTGTCTGCTGCCGTGGTTCACCGTAGCGCTGTCTGCTGCCGTGGTTCACCGTAGCGCTGTCTGCTGCCGTGGTTCACCGTAGCGCTGTCTGCTGCCGTGGTTCACCGTAGCGCTGTCTGCTGTCGTGGTTCACCGTAGCGCTGTCTGCTGTCGTGGTTCACCGTAGCGCTGTCTGCTGTCGTGGTTCACCGTAGCGCTGTCTGCTGCCGTGGTTCACCGTAGCGCTGTCTGCTGCCGTGGTTCACCGTAGCGCTGTCTGCTGCCGTGGTTCACCGTAGCGCTGTCTGCTGCCGTGGTTCACCTTAGCGCTGTCTGCTGCCGTGTTCACCTTAGCGCTGTCTGCTGCCGTGTTCACCTTAGCGCTGTCTGCTGCCGTGTTCACCGTAGCGCTATCTGCTGCAGTGGTTCACCCTAGCGCTATTGGCTGCCGTGGTTCGTTTGCCACTTATTACCGTGGTTCACCGTAGCGCTATCTGCTACCGTGGTTCACCGTAGCGCTATCTGCTGCCGTGGTTCGTTTGCCACTTGTTGCCATGGTTCGTATGCCATCTGTTGCCGTGATTTCCCATAGTGCCATCTGCTACCCCTCCCTCACGTGGCCTTAAGACAAGACTTGCCATCATCCCCCCTCCACCCCCTCACCACTTCCCGCCTCCCCTCCCCCCCACTTTCCACCACAGTGCCAGCACCACCGAAATCTTTATTTCTGAAAAAAAAAAAATACATGTGGGTGTTTTTATTTATATTTATCTGATGAATAAACAAACTACAACCATAACACCGCCATCAAGTGTCACCCCAGTGTGAGGAACTCTGACAGAGAACGTGGACGGGTAGATGAGGAGGACAGAACGAGAGGGAGATGCTTAGCAGCTGCGATCACACACAGGACTCCGTCCAACACAGAGAGACACTTCAGTTCTCTTAACATCTCTCACCACCAGTCATCTCTCTTATGTTATTGAGGCTGTATATTATAATAAGCATAACTAAGCACTAAACTACTAAGGGTTATACAGTATTGCATGTATTGACTCACGAAATCGTAATGACACGACTGCAAACCATACCCCGGCCGGGATTGAACCCGCGGTCAGAGAGTCTCAAAACTCCAGACCGTCGCGTTAGCCACTAGACCAGCTAGCCACAATTTGTGGTCACAGTGGTGCCTGTGCTAACCTTCCTATGGTGTAGAAATATACCTAGTTGGACGAATCTTATTGTGGCTAGCTGGTCTAGTGGCAACGCGACGGTCTGGAGTTTTGAGACTCTCTGACCGCGGGTTCTATCCCGGCCGGGGTATGGTTTGGATTGCATGTATTGTATTGCATGAGGCTGTCATCTGCTGAGGACGCGGTTAACCTCCAAGAAGATATAAACAAAGTTTTCCAGTGGGCCACGGTAAACAATATGATGTTCAATGAGGACAAATTCCAACTACTCCGTTATGGAAAACTGGAGGAGATAATAACTAGAACAGAGTATACTACTGACTCCGGCCATACAATAGAGCGGAAAAATAATGTAAGGGACCTGGGAGTGGTGATGTCTGAGGATCTCACTTTCAAGGATCACAACAGTGCCACGATCGCACGTGCAAAGAAAATGATAGGATGGATAATGAGAACGTTCAAAACGAGAGATGCCAAGCCAATGATGATCCTTTTCAAATCACTTGTTCTCTCTAGGCTGGAATACTGCTGTACATTAACATCTCCATTCAAAGCAGGTGAAATTGCAGATCTAGAGAGTGTACAGAGATCCTTTACTGCACGTATAAGTTCTGTCAAGCACCTTAACTACTGGGAACGCTTGGAAGCACTTGACTTGTACTCGTTGGAACGCAGGAGGGAGAGATATATCATAATCTACACTTGGAAAATCTTGGAAGGAATGGTCCCAAATCTGCACACAGAAATCACTCCCTACGAAAGTAAAAGACTGGGCAGGCGATGCAAAATGCCCCAATAAAAAGTAGGGGCGCCATTGGTACACTAAGAGAAAACACCATAAGTGTCCGGGGCCCAAGACTGTTCAACACCCTCCCATCAAGCATTAGGGGAATTGCCAATAAACCCCTGGCTGCCTTCAAGAGAGAGCTGGACAGATACCTAAAGTCAGTGTCGGATCAGCCGGGCTGTGGCTCGTACGTTGGACTGCGTGCGGCCAGCAGTAACAGCCTGGTTTATCAGGCCCTGATCCATCGGGAGGCCTGGTCATGGACCGGGCCGCGGGGGCGTTGATCCCCGGAATAACCTGCAGGTAGACTCCAGGTAATACCAGTAAGTTGATGAATAAGACCCCTGTGCAACACTTGGGTCTCTTTATTGTTGGAACGTTTCGCCTGCATATCAGGTTTCTTCAGTCGAATATGAAACTGGAGCAGAAATAGCAGTGGTTTTGAAGTGATCGGTCCCTCAAGCCTGAGAGACTGACTACCTCAGAAATACTTCTGTCTCCAGGAAACTGGAAAAGCATCTTCAGCAGGTGCCAGATCAGTCAGGTTGTGAAGGATATGTGGGTCAGTGAGCCGCCAGCAACGCCAGCCTGGTTGACCAGGGAAGCAGCAGATGAGCCTGGCCCATGGCCGGGCTCCGGGAGTAAAACTCTCGGAACTCATCAAAGGTAAAGCCAAAGTCTTTGAGTGAATTTTTTTTTCCGGCGAAACATTTCATCAGTAAATATACACGTTCCTTATTATGTATGCCCTTATGTATGCCCTTATTATGTATGCCCTTATGTATGCCCTTATTATGTATGCCCTTATGTATGCCCTTATTATGTATGCCCTTATGTATGCCCTTATGTATGCCCTTATGTATGCCCTTATGTATGCCCTTATGTATGCCCTTATGTATGCCCTTATGTATGCCCTTATTATGTATGCCCTTATGTATGCCCTTATTATGTATGCCCTTATGTATGCCCTTATTATGTATGCCCTTATGTATGCCCTTATTATGTATGCCCTTATGTATGCCCTTATGTATGCCCTTATTATGTATGCCCTTATGTATGCCCTTATTATGTATGCCCTTATGTATGCCCTTATTATGTATGCCCTTATTATGTATGCCCTTATGTATGCCCTTATTATGTATGCCCTTATGTATGCCCTTATTATGTATGCCCTTATTATGTATGCCCTTATGTATGCCCTTATTATGTATGCCCTTATGTATGCCCTTATTATGTATGCCCTTATGTATGCCCTTATTATGTATGCCCTTATGTATGCCCTTATGTATGCCCTTATTATGTATGCCCTTATGTATGCCCTTATTATGTATGCCCTTATGTATGCCCTTATTATGTATGCCCTTATGTATGCCCTTATTATGTATGCCCTTATGTATGCCCTTATTATGTATGTCCTTATTATGTATGCCCTTATTATGTATGCCCTTATGTATGCCCTTATTATGTATGCCCTTATTATGTATGCCCTTATGTATGCCCTTATTATGTATGCCCTTATGTATGCCCTTATTATGTATGTCCTTATTATGTATGCCCTTATGTATGCCCTTATTATGTATGCCCTTATTATGTATGCCCTTATGTATGCCCTTATTATGTATGCCCTTATGTATGCCCTTATGTATGCCCTTATGTATGCCATTATGTATGCCCTTATGTATGCCCTTATGTATGCCCTTATTATGTATGTCCTTATTATGTATGCCCTTATTATGTATGCCCTTATGTATGCCCTTATTATGTATGCCCTTATGTATGCCCTTATTATGTATGCCCTTATGTATGCCCTTATTATGTATGTCCTTATTATGTATGTCCTTATTATGTATGTCCTTATTATGTATGCCCTTATGTATGCCCTTATTATGTATGCCCTTATTATGTATGCCCTTATGTATGCCCTTATTATGTATGCCCTTATTATGTATGTCCTTATTATGTATGCCCTTATTATGTATGCCCTTATTATGTATGACCTTATGTATGCCCTTATGTATGCCCTTATTATGTATGCCCTTATGTATGCCCTTATTATGTATGCCCTTATTATGTATGTCCTTATTATGTATGCCCTTATTATGTATGCCCTTATTATGTATGCCCTTATGTATGCCCTTATGTATGCCCTTATGTATGCCCTTATTATGTATGCTCTTATGTATGCCCTTATTATGTATGCCCTTATTATGTATGCCCTTATGTATGCCCTTATGTATGCCCTTATGTATGCCCTTATTATGTATGCCCTTATGTATGCCCTTATTATGTATGCCCTTATTATGTATGCCCTTATGTATGCCCTTATTATGTATGCCCTTATTATGTATGCCCTTATTATGTATGCCCTTATTATGTATGCCCTTATGTATGCCCTTATTATGTATGCCCTTATGTATGCCCTTATTATGTATGCCCTTATTATGTATGCCCTTATTATGTATGTCCTTATGTATGCCCTTATTATGTATGCCCTTATGTATGCCCTTATTATGTATGCCCTTATGTATGCCCTTATTATGTATGCCCTTATTATGTATGCCCTTATTATGTATGTCCTTATGTATGCCCTTATTATGTATGCCCTTATGTATGCCCTTATTATGTATGCCCTTATTATGTATGTCCTTATGTATGCCCTTATTATGTATGCCCTTATGTATGCCCTTATTATGTATGCCCTTATTATGTATGCCCTTATTATGTCCTTATGTATGCCCTTATTATGTATGCCCTTATTATGTATGTCCTTATGTATGCCCTTATTATGTATGCCCTTATGTATGCCCTTATTATGTATGTCCTTATGTATGCCCTTATTATGTATGCCCTTATGTATGCCCTTATTATGTATGCCCTTATGTATGCCCTTATTATGTATACCCTTATGTATGCCCTTATTATGTATGCCCTTATGTATGCCCTTATGTATGCCCTTATGTATGCCCTTATTATGTATGCCCTTATTATGTATGCCCTTATGTATGCCCTTATGTATGCCCTTATGTATGCCCTTATGTATGCCCTTATGTATGCCCTTATTATGTATGACCTTATGTATGCCCTTATTATGTATGCCCTTATGTATGCCCTTATGTATGCCCTTATGTATGCCCTTATGTATGCCCTTATGTATGCCCTTATTATGTGTGTCCTTATGTATGCCCTTATTATGTATGCCCTTATGTATGCCCTTATTATGTATGCCCTTATTATGTATGCCCTTATGTATGCCCTTATGTATGCCCTTATGTATGCCTTTATGTATGCCCTTATGTATGCCCTTATGTATGCCCTTATGCATGCCCTTATGTATGCCCTTATTATGTATGCCCTTATTATGTATGCCCTTATTATGTATGCCCTTATTATGTATGCCCTTATGTATGCCCTTATGTATGCCCTTACTATGTATGCTCTTATGTATGCCCTTATTATATATGCCCGTATGTATGCCCTTATGTATGCCCTTATGTATACCCTTAGTATGTATGCCCTTATGTATGCCCTTACTATGTATGCCCTTATTATGTATGCTCTTATGTATGCCCTTATTATGTATGCCCTTATGTATGCTCTTGTTATGTATGCCCTTATGTATGCTCTTATTATGTATGCCCTTATGTATGCCCTTATGTATGCTCTTATGTATGCCCTTATTATGTATGCCCTTATGTATGCTCTTATGTATGCCCTTATGTATGCCCTTATTATGTATGCCCTTATGTATGCTCTTATTATGTATGCCCTTATTATGTATGCTCTTATATATGCCCTTATGTATGCCCTTATTATGTATGCCCTTATGTATGCCCTTATTATGTATGCCCTTACTATGTATGCCCTTATTATGTATGCCCTTATTATGTATGCCCTTACTATGTATGCCCTTATTATGTATGCTATTATATATGCCCTTTTGTATGCCCTTATTATGTATGCCCTTATGTATGCCCTTATTATGTATGCCCTTATTATGTATGCTCTTATTATGTATGCCCTTATTATGTATGCCCTTATGTATGCCCTTATTATGTATGCTCTTATGTATGCCCTTATGTATGCCCTTATGTATGCCCTCATTATGTATGCCCTTATTATGTATGCCCTTATTATGTATGCCCTTATTATGTATGCTCTTATTATGTATGCCCTTAACTGATTTTGTGACCTTTTCTTCCTCTAAATTTCGTATTTCGCTCATCACAAGTGTACGGTAACTAGGAGTAAATCTGAAGAATAATCATGTGCAGGTGCGCCCTATGACCAGAGTTCTTGAGCCTATTCCCAGCGTCCTGGAACGGCCCCAGTAACTTCGAAAGCACTCTGGGGTGGAGCCTCAAATGGATGGAGGGGTAAGCCAGTGGAAGGCCTCGGTCAGATGACCAAAAGCTCCAGCTGCTGCGCATCATCGTATGAGTAAGACCCGCGTCAGGAAACACTTGTCCTGTTTCCTGACGAATCTTATCTAACCTGAACGCATGCAAAATGTCTGTCTTGTGTGTGTGTGTGTGTGTGTGTGTGTGTGTGTGTGTACTCACCTATTTGTGGTTGCAGGGGTCGAGTCTTAGCTCCTGGCCCCGCCTCTTCACCGGTTGCTACTGGGCCCTCTCTCTCCCCGCTCCATGAGCTTTATCAAACCTCGTCTTAAAACTATGTATGGTTCCTGCCTCCACTACGTCATTTTCTAGGCTATTCCACTGCCTTACAACTCTATGACTGAAGAAATACTTCCTAATATCTCTCTGACTCATTTGTGTCTTCAACTTCCAATTGTGGCCTCTTGTTTCTGTGTCCCCTCCCTGGAACATCCTGTCTTTGTCCACCTTGTCTATTCCACGCAGTATTTTATATGTCGTTATCATGTCTCCCCTGACCCTCCTGTCCTCCAGTGTCGTCAGGCCGATTTCCCTTAATCTTTCTTCATAGGACATTCCTCTTAGCTCTGGAACTAACCTTGTGGCAAACCTTTGTACTTTCTCTAGTTTCTTGACGTACTTTATCAAGTGCGGGTTCCAAACAGGTGCTGCATACTCCAGTATGGGCCTGACATACACGGTGTACAGTGTCTTGAACGATTCCTTACTAAGGTATCGGAATGCTGTTCTCAGGTTTGCCAGGCGCCCATATGCTGCAGCAGTTATCTGATTGATGTGTGCTTCCGGAGACATGCTCGGTGTTATACTCACCCCAAGATCTTTCTCCTTGAGTGAGGTTTGCAGTCTTTGGCCACCTAGCCTATACTCTGTCTGTGGTCTTCTGTGCCCTTCCCCTATCTTCATGACTTTGCATTTGGCAGGATTAAATTCGAGAAGCCATTTGCTGGACCAGGTGTCCAGTCTGTCCAGGTCTCTTTGAAGTCCTGCCTGGTCCTCATCAGATTTAATTCTCCTCATTAACTTCACATCATCTGCAAACAGGGACACTTCTGAGTCTAACCCTTCCATCATGTAGTTCACATATACCAAAAATAGCACTGGTCCTAGGACCGACCCCTGTGGGACCCCGCTCGTCACAGGTGCCCACTGTGATACATCATTACGTACCATGACTCGTTGTTGCCTCCCTGTCAGGTATTCTCTGATCCATTGCAGTGCCCTTCCTGTTATATGCGCCTGATGCTCTAGCTTCTGCACTAATCTCTTGTGAGGAACTGTGTCAAAGGCCTTCTTGCAGTCCAAGAAGATGCAATCAACCCACCCCTCTCTCTCGTGTCTTACTTCTGTTATTTTATCATAAAACTCCAGAAGGTTTGTGACACATTATTTGCCTTCCGTGAATCCGTGCTGGTTGGCATTTATACTCTTGTTCAGTTCCAGGTGCTCCACCACTCTCCTCCTGATAATCTTCTCCATAATTTTGCATACTATACACGTCAATGACACAGGTCTATAGTTTAGTGCCTCTTTTCTGTCTCCTTTTTTAAAAATGGGAACTACATTTGCCGTCTTCCATACCTCAGGTAGTTGCCCAGTTTCCAGGGACGTGTTGAAGATTGTGGTAAGTGGCATGCACAACATATCTGCTCCCTCTCTAAGGACCCACGGGGAGATGTTGTCCGGTCCCATTGCCTTTGAGGTATCGATGTCCCTTAGCAGTTTCTTCACCTCCTCATCTGTATGTATGTCGTCCAACACTTGTTGGTGTATTCCTTGCTGGTGTCCCCATCTGGTCTGTCCCCCCAGAGTCCTTCCTGTCTCTACTGTAAATACTTCCTTAAATTTTGTGTTGAGCTCCTCACATACCTCTTGATCGTTTCTTGTGAGTTCTCCACCTTCTTTCCTCAGCCTTATCACCTGGTCCTTGACTGTTGTCTTCCTCCTTATGTGGCTATACAGCAGTTTCGGGTCAGATTTGACTTTCGATGCTATGTCGTTTTCATACTGTCGCTGGGCCTCCCTCCTTATCTGTACATACTCGTTTCTGGCTCTTCTACTAATCTCCTTGTTTTCCTGGGTCCTATGCCTCCTGTACCTTTTCCATTCTCTGTTGCACTTAGTTTTTGCCTCCCTACACCTTCGGGTAAACCAAGGACTCGTTTTGGTCTTCCTATTATTTCTGTTTCCCTTGGGAACAAAACTTTCCTCTGCCTCCTTGCACTTTGTTGCCACATATTCCATCATCTCGTTTACTGATTTTCCTACCATTTCTCTGTCCCACTGAACCTCCTGCAGGAAGTTTCTCATACCTGTGTAGTCCCCCCTTTTATAGTTTGGCCTGTCCCCTTCAGTTCCTGTGTGTGTGTGTGTGTGTGTGTGTGTGTGTGTGTGTGTAGCAGCACATCTGACAATGAGCAACAACAGTGGGGAATTTGGATTCCTGTTAAACGTTCTAAGACTATTATGACTACTACTATCAGTACTACTACCATCACCACCACTACTACCAGTACTACTACCATCACCACCACTACTACCAGTACTACTACCATCACCACTACTACTACTACCAATACTAATACTACCTTCACTACTACTAAGACTTACTACTGTTACTACTACTTACTAAGACTACTGCCGCTACTACTTCCACTATGACTACTATTACCACTACTAGTACTACTACTACTACTAATAATAAATAAAATCTATATAATAACAATAATAATAATAATCTCTCAGTCTACCTGGCTTAGGTAAGATTCGTCAGGAAACAGGACAAGAGTTTCCTGACGCCGGTCTTAAGTCATATGATGAACCGCAGCTGGAGCTTGACGTCATGTGACCTCGTGTCGTTCTTCAGTGACCCCTGACACACACACACACACACACACACACACACACACACACACACACACACACACACACACACACACACACACACACACACACACACACACACACATTGCCAATCTTTCTCTGTGACTTAATCTAGATAAGGATGATATCAGTGCGATTGCGTTATCTGCTCGAATGTCAACAGACATTTAATGAGCAGCAGCAGCAGCAGCCTAACATCACGGACGTGCCACGGTCACTCACACGTCCTTGGGAACTCACACAAGCCACCCAACATGTCATATATAAGTGTCAGCGTCAGTCACATGACCTTTGTAATTATAACTGATCACTGTGTTACTAGTGACCACTGAGTTATTACTAAATTATTACAACTATCACCCTCTCTCTCTCTCTCTCTCTCTCTCTCTCTCTCTCTCTCTCTCGCTCTCTCTCTCTCTCTCTCTCCCTCTCTCGCTCTCTCTCTCGCTCTCTCTGTCTCTCCCACTCTTCGCTCTCTCTCTCTCTCTCTCTCTCCCCCTCTCTCTCTCTCTCTCTCTCTCTCTCTCTCTCTCTCTCTCTCTCTCTCTCTCTCTCTCTCTCTCTCTCTCTCTCTCTCTCTCTCTCTCTCTCTCTCTCTCTCTCTCTCTCTCTCTCTCTCTCTCTCTCTCTCTCTCTCTCTCTCTCTCTCTCTCTCTCTCTCTCTCTCTCTCTCTCTCTCTCTCTGTGTCTCGAAAAAAAAAAAAAAAAAAAAATGGGCAACGTAGAGAGACGCCAGACTTACAGAGTATATATATATATATATATATATATATATATATATATATATATATATATATATATATATATATATATATACAAAAAACGGGGGAGTAGAGTGCTCCAGCTGCGGTTCTTGATATGACTCAGACCGGTGTAGGGAAACACTTGTCCTGTTTCGTTGACTGCAACGTTTCGCGTACACAGTAAGCTTCTTCAGTCATTTACGGAGGCAGCAGTAGTAATTAAATACACATGATGTAATCAGTCCACCAACCTTCGAGAAAAAGTTTTTGAGGTGGTCAGTCCCCCAGCCTGGAATCCAGTGGGACCTGCTTAGCATGGACCAGTAGGCCACACACAGTGCTCCTCATATTTTCACCCTCTTATTTCTGCTGGTAGTCCCCCGCCTCCTACTAGGTCGTCAAGACATTCCCATTTCACCTTCGCCAGCATTTAAGAGGCACGTAAGTTGGGGCGCCCCGTCTTGTAATAACGTATTCAGGGGCGCCACTAGCACGGTAAGAGACAACATAATAAGTGTCAGGGGCCCAAGGCTGTTCAACTGCCTCCCAGCATACATAAGGGGAATTGCCAATAGACTCCTGGATGTCTTTAATAAGGCGCTGGATAGGTACCTAAAGTCAGTACCTGACCAACCGGGCAATGGTTCGTATGTCGGGTTGCGTGCGGCCAACAGTACCAGCCTGGTTGATTAGGCCCTAATCCACCATGAGGCCTGGTCACAGACCGGGCCACGGGGGCGTTGACTCCCGAAACCCTCTCCAGGTATACCATGTCCATAATTACTGCAAACCTCAGACCTCTGCATCATAATTGTCCTCAAACATTTAAGTTATACTGATAATTAAGTAAAGATCCTGGACTTCACCTTACGAAACAGACAAAGCAAATGTGAGAGTAATTAGTGGAAAAATGAACACGTTATTAGAAGACGGGGAACTTACGTGCCCCGTAAGAAGGCGGGGGACTTACGTGCCCCGTAAGAAGGCGGAGGACTTACGTGCCCCGTAAGAAGGCGGGGAACTTACGTGCCCCGTAAGAAGGCGGGGGACTTACGTGCCCCGTAAGAAGGCGGGGAACTTACGTGCCCCGTAAGAAGGCGGGGGACTTACGTGCCCCTAAGACTCCGTTCTTATGTTTCAGCTTCACACTGTTCCAGACTATGGAGCTGAAGTCTTCTCCAGGCTGAGGGACTGATTATCTCACATTCCGTCGTCTACATACATCATCTCTGTATTGGATAAAACCACTGGTGGGCGAAGCGTCTTCTAAGATACCCAAGTGTTGCACATGTGTCTGATTCCTCACTTTGGTAGAGCTCAAACCCAGTAGACCAAGAGTCGATCCTCTAGATCTACAGAGTTGGTCTACAGAGTTGGTCTACAGAGTTGGTCTACAGAGTTGGTCTACAGAGTTGGTCTATAATGTTGGTCTACACTTGTTAAGTCTTTCACACATCACTACAACCCCTGACCTGGTCATGGACCGGGCTGCGGGGGCGCTGACCCCATGAAGCCCCCCTCCTCCAGGTACACCCCTCCTGGTATCACGAGTAACGTGCGTGCAGATCTGAACGTTTCCAGGTGCTGTCCCACCACCGCCTTGCCAGACATGCTGGAGAATGCCATCTTTAATTTCCTTTTTTGTACGGTTTTTTACACGCGTTTTTCCAGTGGCAATCCAATCCAAGCCACTGGAGGGCGAAACGTCGATAGAATACCGACAAGCTGCTGAATGAGACGCCTGTGCAATATTTGGGTATCATTATTCCGAGGGACTGATTACCTCAAACTCCTCCTCGTCTTCCACATTTATCTGCATTGGACTGAAGAAGTCACTGGCTGGTGAAACGTTGAGGTGTTGCGCACGTGTCTAATGTATCATCCCATTTATGTACCGTAAGTTAAGCAAGAGTCCCGCTGGAACACCCGTGACGACCTGCGAGTTGCGTTGTGATCCATACAACTGTTACTGCTGCACACTCCTCTCTCAGGGGAGAAATATTCTGTAGATGCTTGGCAAACGTCTCTTCAGTCCTGCAGCCAGTGATGTTCTTTATCTGTGGGGGGTGCCGGTTCATCTGTAGGGGTGCCGGTTCATGTGTGAGGGTGCTGGTTCATCTGTGGGGGTGCCGTTTCATCTGTGGGGGTGCCGGTTCAACTGTGGGGGCTGCCGGTTCATCTGTGGGGGGTGCCAGTTCATCTGTGGGGGTGCCGGTTCATCTGTGGGGGGTGCCGGTTCATGGGTGGGGGTGCCGGTTCATCTGTGGGAGGGTGCCGGTTCATCTGTGGGGATGCCAGTTCATCTGTGGGGGTGCCGGTTCATCTCTGGGGGATGCCGGGTCATCTGTGGGGGATGCCGGGTCATCTGTGGGGGATGAGGGTTCATCGGTGGGGCTGCCGGTTCATCGGTGGGGGTTCCGGTTTATCGGTGGGGGTGCCAGTTCATGTGTCCTGGAGACGTGATCATCGTCCGGACTCGTGTTGAGTCCAGAGGATGTTATCCTGGCCTTCCTAGAGTCTTGGGGTTAATTGGACTCTTGTGGAGCCCAGAGGACACTTATCCTTCATGTGTTTGAGCGTGGGAGCACTCTGGAGCCTCCCTGAGTGCTTGCCTGGAAAGTGAAGGTAACCAGGCTCTCCCAGAGTGCTGCAACACTCACGTGCTTGTTGCAGAGTGCAGTAGCAAGGGGAGTAACATAGACGGGGGTGGATGAGTAGATACCAAGGGTGGAGAGGAACAAAAAAGGTAGGAAGGAGATGATACGAGAGAGAGAGAGAGAGAGAGAGAGAGAGAGAGAGAGAGAGAGAGAGAGAGAGAGAGAGAGAGAAAGAGAGAGAGAAAGAGAGAGAGAAAGAGAGAGAAAGAGAGAGAGAAAGAGAGAGAAAGAGAGAGAGAATGAGAGAGAAAGAGAGAGAGAAAGAGAGAGAAAGAGAGAGAATGAGAGAGAGAAAGAGAGAGAAAAAGAGAGAGAAAGAGAGAGAGAAAGAGAGAGAGAAAGAGAGAGAGAAAGAGAGAGAGAGAGAACCACTGCTGGTGACAACTGACGACCACTTGTGGCAATCCCTCCCGACGACCACTTGTGGCAACCCCTCCTGACGACCATTTGTGGCAACCCCTCCTGATGATCACTTGTGGCAACCCCTCCTGAGGACCACTTGTGGCAACCCCTCCTGAGGACCACTTGTGGCAACCCCTCCTGAGGACCACTTGTGGTGACGACCCTTCCTGACGACCCTTCCTGGCGATCCTTCCCAGCAACCATCTCCGACAACCACCTCCACTACTGACCAACATCCACCAAGGCCTGGTCAAGGACTGGGTCGCGGGGGGCGCTGACCCCCGGAACACCCTCCAGGTAAGCAACTCCAGCTCGCACAACACTCCAACGCTCTCTCTCGGCTCCTTTTGGCAACACAGTCGGTCAGTAACGACACTCACGTCAAAGAACGAGTTTAAAAAGGTACTTACGACACTACCCATTGTCACTGGCCGATCAGTGGCCCTGTGGTTGCCCGCACCCGTCCGCCCGCCCACCCACACCCACCGAAAGTTAGCTCCTGTCTCCAGTTATGGATATTTGTGGAGAGGGGACAGTACCAATATAGGAAAGCGATGTGAAACGGGGATAGAAGTAATTGATCGGGACATATGGCCCTCACTGGACCACTATTTCCTCATAGAGCCGATCAGAGAGAGGCCAGAGTACACTCACAGGTGTCTATCGTGGCCAGAGTACACTCACAGGTGTCTATCGTGGCCAGAGTACACTCACAGGTGTCTTCCAGTGAGACAGTTGCCTTCCAGTGGGACATTTGCCATCCCGAGGAACAGTTGTCTTCCAGTTGCCTCCCCCAGGTCACATGATGGTCCCCCCTCCCCCAGGTCACATGATGGTCCCCCCTCCCCCAGGTCACATGATGGTCCCCCCTCCCCCAGGTCACATGGTCCCCCCTCCCCCAGGTCACATGATGGTCCCCCCTCCCCCAGGTCACATGATGGTCCCCTCCCCCTCCCCCAGGTCACATGATGGTCCCCCTCCCCCAGGTCACATGGTCCCCCCCTCCCCCAGGTCACATGATGGTCCCCCCTCCCCCAGGTCACATGATGGTCCCCCTCCCCAGGTCACATGATGGTCCCCCCTCCCCCAGGTCACATGGTCCCCCTCCCCCAGGTCACATGATGGTCCCCCTCCCCCAGGTCACATGATGGTGCCCCCTCCCCCAGGTCATATGATGGTCCCCCCTCCCCCAGGTCACATGATGGTCCCCCCTCCCCCAGGTCACATGATGGTCCCCCCCCTCCCCCAGGTCACATGATGGTCCCCCCTCCCCCAGGTCACATGATGGTCCCCCTCCCCAGGTCACATGGTCCCCCCTCCCCCCAGGTCACATGATGGTCCCCCCTCCCCAGGTCACATGATGGTCCCCCTCCCCAGGTCACATGATGGTCCCCCTCCCCAGGTCACATGATGGTCCCCCCTCCCCCAGGTCATATGATGGTGGTCCCCCCCTCCCCAGGTCACATGATGGTCCCCCTCCCCCAGGTCACATGATGGTCCCCCCTCCCCCAGGTCACATGATGGTCCCCCTCCCCCAGGTCACATGATGGTCCCCCCTCCCCCAGGTCACATGATGGTCCCCCCCCTCCCCCAGGTCACATGATGGTCCCCCTCCCCCACATGATGGTCCCCCCCCCCAGGTCACATGATGGTCCCCCCTCCCCCAGGTCACATGGTCCCCCCCTCCCCCAGGTCACATGATGGTCCTCCCTCCCCAGGTCACATGATGGTCCCCCCTCCCCCAGGTCACATGATGGTCCCCCCTCCCCCAGGTCACATGATGGTCCCCCCTCCCCCAGGTCACATGGTCCCCCCTCCCCCAGGTCACATGATGGTCCCCCCTCCCCCAGGTCACATGATGGTCCTCCCTCCCCCAGGTCACATGGTCCTCCCTCCCCCAGGTCACATGATGGTCCTCCCTCCCCCAGGTCACATGTTGCTCCCCCCTCCCCCAGGTCACATGATGGTCCCCCCTCCCCCAGGTCACATGATGGTCCCCCCTCCCCCAGGTCATATGATGGTCCCCCCTCCCCCAGGTCACATGATGGTCCCCCCTCCCCCAGGTCACATGATGGTCCCCCCCTCCCCCAGGTCACATGATGGTCCTCCCTCCCCCAGGTCACATGATGGTCCCCCCTCCCCCAGGTCACATGATGGTCCTCCCTCCCCCAGGTCACATGATGGTCCCCCCTCCCCCCGGTCACATGATGGTCCCCCCTCCCCCAGGTCACATGATGGTCCCCCCTCCCCCAGGTCACATGATGGTCCCCCCTCCCCCATGTCACATGATGGTCCTCCCTCCCCCAGGTCACATGATGGTCCCCCCTCCCCCAGGTCACATGATGGTCCCCCCCTCCCCCAGGTCACATGATGGTCCCCCCTCCCCCAGGTCACATGATGGTCCTCCCTCCCCCAGGTCACATGATGGTCCCCCCTCCCCCAGGTCACATGATGGTCCCCCCTCCCCCAGGTCACATGATGGTCCTCCCTCCCCCAGGTCACATGATGGTCCTCCCTCCCCCAGGCTACATGATGGTCCCCCCTCCCCCAGGTCACATGATGGTCCTCCCTCCCCCGGGTCACATGATGGTCCTCCCTCCCCCAGGCTACATGATGGTCCTCCCTCCCCCAGGTCACATGATGGTCCTCCCTCCCCCAGGTCACATGATGGTCCTCCCACCCCCAGGTCACATGATGGTCCTCCCTCCCCCAGGTCACATGATGGTCCTACCTCACCCAGGCAACATGATGGTAATACCTCCCCCCAAGCAACATAATCATCCTCCCCCAGGTAACATGATCATCCTCCCCCAGGTAACATGATCATCCTCCCTCCCCCAGGCTACATGATGGTCCTACCTCACCCAGGCAACATGATCCTCCCTCCCCCAGGCTACATGAAGGTCCTATCTCGCCCAGGCAACATGATCCTCCCTCCCCCAGGCTACAGATGGTCGTCCCTTCCCCAGGCTACAGATGGTCCTCCCTCCCCCAGGTAACATGATCATCCTCCCCCACGCAAGATGATCATCCTCCCCAGGTAACATGATAATCCTTACTCAGGTAACATGATCATCCTCCCCCAGGCAACATGATCATCCTCCCCCGGGCAACATGATCATCCTCCCCAGGTAACATGATAATCCTTACTCAGGCAACATGATCATCCTCCCCCGGGCAACATGATCATCCTCCCCCGGGCAACATGATCATCCTCCCCCGGGCAACATGATCATCCTCCCCCGGGCAACATGATCATCCTCCCCCGGGCAACATGATCATCCTCCCCAGGTAACATGATAATCCTTACTCAGGCAACATGATCATCCTCCCCCGGGCAACATGATCATCCTCCCCCAGGCAACATGATCATCCTCCCCCGGGCAACATGATCATCCTCCCCCAGGCAACATGATCATCCTCCCCCGGGCAACATGATCATCCTCCCCCAAGCTACATGATCATCCTCCCCCGGGCAACATGATCATCCTCCCCCGGGCAACATGATCATCCTCCCCCGGGCAACATGATCATCCTCCCCCGGGCAACATGATCATCCTCCCCCGGGCAACATGATCATCCTCCCCCAAGCTACATGATCATCCTCCCCCGGGCAACATGATCATCCTCCCCCGGGCAACATGATCATCCTCCCCCGGGCAACATGATCATCCTCCCCCAAGCTACATGATCATCCTCCCCCAGGTAACATGATTATCCTCCCCCGGGCAACATGATCATCCTCCCCCAAGCTACATGATCATCCTCCCCCAGGTAACATGATGATCCTCCCCCCGGAAACATGATTATCCTCCCCCGGGCAACATGATCATCCTCCCCCAAGCTACATGATCATCCTCCCCCAGGTAACATGATTATCCTCCCCCGGGCAACCTGATCATCCTCCCCCAAGCTACATGATCATCCTCCCCCAGGTAACATGATTATCCTCCCCCGGGCAACATGATCATCCTCCCCCAAGCTACATGATCATCCTCCCCCAGGTAACATGATCATCCTCCCCCGGGCAACATGATCATCCTCCCCCGGGCAACATGATCATCCTCCCCCGGGCAACATGATCATCCTCCCCCCGGGCAACATGATCATCCTCCCCCAGGCAACATGATCATCCTCCCCCGGGCAACATGATCATCCTCCCCCGGGCAACATGATCATCCTCCCCCGGGCAACATGATCATCCTCCCCCGGGCAACATGATCATCCTCCCCCGGGCAACATGATCATCCTCCCCCGGGCAACATGATCATCCTCCCCCGGGCAACATGATCATCCTCCCCCGGGCAACATGATCATCCTCCCCCGGGCAACATGATCATCCTCCCCCGGGCAACATGATCATCCTCCCCCGGGCAACATGATCATCCTCCCCCGGGCAACATGATCATCCTCCCCCAGGCAACATGATCATCCTCCCCCAGGCAACATGATCATCCTCCCCCGGGCAACATGATCATCCTCCCCCGGGCAACATGATCATCCTCCCCCGGGCAACATGATCATCCTCCCCCGGGCAACATGATCATCCTCCCCCGGGCAACATGATCATCCTCCCCCGGGCAACATGATCATCCTCCCCCAGGCAACATGATCATCCTCCCCCAAGCTACATGATCATCCTCCCCCGGGCAACATGATCATCCTCCCCCGGGCAACATGATCATCCTCCCCCAGGCAACATGATCATCCTCCCCCAAGCTACATGATCATCCTCCCCCGGGCAACATGATCATCCTCCCCCGGGCAACATGATCATCCTCCCCCGGGCAACATGATCATCCTCCCCCGGGCAACATGATCATCCTCCCCCGGGCAACATGATCATCCTCCCCCAGGCAACATGATCATCCTCCCCCAAGCTACATGATCATCCTCCCCCGGGCAACATGATCATCCTCCCCCAGGCAACATGATCATCCTCCCCCGGGCAACATGATCATCCTCCCCCAAGCTACATGATCATCCTCCCCCGGGCAACATGATCATCCTCCCCCAGGCAACATGATCATCCTCCCCCAGGCAACATGATCATCCTCCCCCGGGCAACATGATCATCCTCCCCCGGGCAACATGATCATCCTCCCCCGGGCAACATGATCATCCTCCCCCAGGCAACATGATCATCCTCCCCCAGGCAACATGATCATCCTCCCCCGGGCAACATGATCATCCTCCCCCGGGCAACATGATCATCCTCCCCCGGGCAACATGATCATCCTCCCCCAGGCAACATGATCATCCTCCCCCGGGCAACATGATCATCCTCCCCCAGGCAACATGATCATCCTCCCCCGGGCAACATGATCATCCTCCCCCGGGCAACATGATCATCCTCCCCCGGGCAACATGATCATCCTCCCCCAAGCTACATGATCATCCTCCCCCAGGCAACATGATCATCCTCCCCCAGGCAACATGATCATCCTCCCCCGGGCAACATGATCATCCTCCCCCAGGCAACATGATCATCCTCCCCCGGGCAACATGATCATCCTCCCCCAGGCAACATGATCATCCTCCCCCAGGCAACATGATCATCCTCCCCCGGGCAACATGATCATCCTCCCCCGGGCAACATGATCATCCTCCCCCGGGCCACATGATCGTCCTCCCCCGGGCAACATGATCATCCTCCCCCGGGCAACATGATCATCCTCCCCCGGGCAACATGATCATCCTCCCCGAGGCAACATGATCATCCTCCCCCAAGCTACATGATCATCCTCCCCCAGGCAACATGATCATCCTCCCCCAGGCAACATGATCATCCTCCCCCAGGCAACATGATTATCCTCCCCCGGGCAACATGATCATCCTCCCCCGGGCAACATGATCATCCTCCCCCAAGCTACATGATCATCCTCCCCCAGGTAACATGATTATCCTCCCCCGGGCAACATGATCATCCTCCCCCGGGCAACATGATCATCCTCCCCCGGGCAACATGATCATCCTCCCCCGGGCAACATGATCATCCTCCCCCGGGCAACATGATCATCCTCCCCCGGGCAACATGATCATCCTCCCCCAAGCTACATGATCATCCTCCCCCGGGCAACATGATCATCCTCCCCCGGGCAACATGATCATCCTCCCCCGGGCAACATGATCATCCTCCCCCAAGCTACATGATCATCCTCCCCCGGGCAACATGATCATCCTCCCCCAGGCAACATGATTATCCTCCTCAGGCAACATGATCATCCTCCCCCGGGCAACATGATCATCCTCCCTCCCCCAGCCTCCCCCAGCCTTCCCCAGCCTTCCCCAGCCTCCCCCAGCCTCCCCCAGGTCACATGATCATCCTCCCTCCCCCAGCCTCCCCCAGGCAACATGATCATCCTCCCTTCCCCAGCCTCTCCCAGGCAACATGATCATCCTCCCTTCCCCAGCCTCCCCCAGGCAACATGATCATCCTCCCTACCCCAGCCTCCCCCCGGCAACATGATCATCCTCCCTCTCCCAGGCAACATGATCATCCTCCCTCCCCCAGCCTCCCCCAGGCAACATGATCATCCTCCCTCCCCCAGCCACCCCCAGGCAACATGATCATCCTCCCTCCCCCAGCCTCCCCCAGGCAACATGATCATCCTCCCTCCCCCAGCCTCCCCCAGGCAACAAGATCAACCTCCCTCCCCCAGCCTCCCCCAGGTCACATGATCATCCTCCCTCCCCCAGCCTCCCCCAGGCAACATGATCATCCTCCCTCCCCCAGGCAACATGATCATCCTCCCTCCCCCAGCCTCCCCCAGGCAACATGATCATCCTCCCTCCCCCAGCCTCCCCCACCCTCCCCCAGGTCACATGATCATCCTCCCTCCCCCAGCCTCCCCCAGGCAACATGATCATCCTCCCTCCCCCAGCCTCCCCCAGGCAACATGATCATCCTCCCTCCCCCAGCCTCCCCCAGGTCACATGATCATCCTCCCTCCCCCAGCCTCCCCCAGGCAACATGATCATCCTCCCTCCCCCAGGCAACATGATCATCCTCCCTCCCCCAGCCTCCCCCAGGCAACATGATCATCCTCCCTCCCCCAGCCTCCCCCCGGTCACATGATCATCCTCCCTCCCCCAGCCTCCCCCAGGCAACATTATCATCCTCCCTCCCCCAGCCTCCCCCAGCCTCCCCCAGCCTCCCCCAGGTCACATGATCATCCTCCCTCCCCCAGCCTCCCCCAGGTCACATGATCATCCTCCCTCTCCCAGCCTCCCCCAGCCTCCCCCAGGTCACATGCCCGTATCAAAAAATATTTACACGTTCACCTGACCCACCAAAATACTGACTCTCCTGGACGGTGCCAACACTGCTTCCCTCCCCGATACTCCACATCCTCCTCTTCATCCACATCCTCCTCTTCATCCACATCCTCCTCTTCATCCACATCTTCCTCTTCATCCACATCCTCCTCTTCATCCACATCTTCCTCTTCATCCACATCCTCTTCATCCACATCCTCCTCTTCATCCACATCTTCCTCTTCATCCACATCCTCCTCTTCATCCACATCCTCCTCTTCATCCACATCTTCCTCTTCATCCACATCCTCCTCTTCATCCACATCCTCCTCTTCATACACATCCTCCTCTTCATCCACATTCTCCTCTTCATCCACATTCTCCTCTTCATCCACATCTTCCTCTTCATCCACATTCTCCTCTTCATCCACATCCTCCTCTTCATCCACATCCTCCTCTTCATCCACATTCTCCTCTTCATCCACATCTTCCTCTTCATCCACATTCTCCTCTTCATCCACATCCTCCTCTTCATCCACATTCTCCTCTTCATCCACATCCTCCTCTTCATCCACATCCTCCTCTTCATCCACATCCTCCTCTTCATCCACATTCTCCTCTTCATCCACATCTTCCTCTTCATCCACATCCTCCTCTTCATCCACATCTTCCTCTTCATCCACATTCTCCTCTTCATCCACATTCTCCTCTTCATCCACATTCTCCTCTTCATCCACATCTTCCTCTTCATCCACATCCTCCTCTTCATCCACATCTTCCTCTTCATCCACATTCTCCTCTTCATCCACATCTTCCTCTTCATCCACATCCTCCTCTTCATCCACATCTTCCTCTTCATCCACATTCTCCTCTTCATCCACATTCTCCTCTTCATCCACATTCTCCTCTTCATCCACATCTTCCTCTTCATCCACATTCTCCTCTTCATCCACATTCTCCTCTTCATCCACATTCTCCTCTTCATCCACATCTTCCTCTTCATCCACATTCTCCTCTTCATCCACATCTTCCTCTTCATCCACATCTTCCTCTTCATCCACATCTTCCTCTTCATCCACATTCTCCTCTTCATCCACATCTTCCTCTTCATCCACATTCTCCTCTTCATCCACATCTTCCTCTTCATCCACATTCTCCTCTTCATCCACATCTTCCTCTTCATCCACATTCTCCTCTTCATCCACATCCTCCTCTTCATCCACATCCTCCTCTTCATCCACATCTTCCTCTTCATCCACATTCTCCTCTTCATCCACATCTTCCTCTTCATCCACATTCTCCTCTTCATCCACATCTTCCTCTTCATCCACATTCTCCTCTTCATCCACATTCTCCTCTTCATCCACATCTTCCTCTTCATCCACATTCTCCTCTTCATCCACATCCTCCTCTTCATCCACATCCTCCTCTTCATCCACATCTTCCTCTTCATCCACATTCTCCTCTTCCTCCACATCCTCCTCTTCATCCACATCCTCCTCTTCATCCACATCCTCCTCTTCATCCACATCTTCCTCTTCATCCACATTCTCCTCTTCATCCACATCTTCCTCTTCATCCACATTCTCCTCTTCATCCACATCTTCCTCTTCATCCACATTCTCCTCTTCATCCACATTCTCCTCTTCATCCACATCTTCCTCTTCATCCACATTCTCCTCTTCATCCACATCCTCCTCTTCATCCACATCCTCCTCTTCATCCACATCTTCCTCTTCATCCACATTCTCCTCTTCATCCACATCTTCCTCTTCATCCACATTCTCCTCTTCATCCACATCTTCCTCTTCATCCACATTCTCCTCTTCATCCACATTCTCCTCTTCATCCACATCTTCCTTTTCATCCACATTCTCCTCTTCATCCACATCCTCCTCTTCATCCACATCTTCCTCTTCATCCACATCTTCCTCTTCATCCACATCCTCCTCTTCATCCACATCTTCCTCTTCATCCACATTCTCCTCTTCATCCACATCTTCCTCTTCATCCACATCCTCCTCTTCATCCACATCTTCCTCTTCATCCACATCTTCCTCTTCATCCACATCCTCCTCTTCCTCCATATACTCCGTCTTCAGCCTAACTTCAGCATATTCCTATCTCTTTTTTCTCTCTAGCAAAACAAGTGATGGTGGCAGGGATGGTGGTAGGGTTGGTGGCAGGGGTGGTGGTAGGGTTGGTGGCAGGGGTGGTGGCAGGGGTGGTGGTAGAGTTGGTGGCAGGGGTGGTGGAAGGGGTGGTGGCAGGGTTGGTGGTAGGGTTGGTGGCAGGGGTGGTGGCAGGGGTGGTGGTAGGGTTGGTGGCAGGGGTGGTGGCAAGGTTGGTGATAGGGTTGGTGGCAGGGGTGGTGGTAGAGTTGGTGGCAGGGGTGGTGGCAGGGGTGGTGGCAGGGGTGGTGGTAGGGTTGGTGGCAGGGGTGGTGGCTGGGGTGGTGGTAGGGTTGGTGGCAGGGGTGGTGGCAGGGTTGGTGGTAGGGTTGGTGGCAGGGGTGGTGGTAGAGTTGGTGGCAGGGGTGGTGGTAGGGTTGGTGGCAGGGGTGGTGGTAGGGGTGGTGGCAGGGGTGGTGGTAGGGGTGGTGGCAGGGGTGGGGGCAGGGGTGGTGGAAGGGTTGGTGGCAGGGGTGGTGGTAGAGTTGGTGGCAGGGGTGGTGGTAGGGTTGGTGGCAGGGGTGGTGGTAGGGGTGGTGGCAGGGGTGGTGGTAGGGTTGGTGGCAGGGGTGGTGGCATGGGTGGTGGCATGGGTGGTGGCAGGGGTGGTGGCAGGGTTGGCGGCAGGGGTGGTGGCAGGGTTGGCGGCAGGGGTGGTGGCAGGGGTGGTGGCAGGTCAACAGGAAAGTAATGCAGGAGACAATTGATCCTTCTGGCCGGCGCGTCCCCCAAGTACGTCGCAACCACGTCACTCCTAACGTCACAACCACGTCACTCCTAACGTCACAACCACGTCACTCCTAACGTCACAACCACTTCACTAACATCACAACCACGTCACTCCCAATGTCACAACCACGTCACTCCTAACGTCACTAACGTCACAACCCCGTCACTCCTAACGTCACTAACGTCACAACCACGTCACTCCTATATATCTCCATTCTCCATGTGTAACTTATGGCCAGGGCTGCGTGGGGGGCGTTGACCCACCCGGAACATCCTCCAGGTATAACTGTAACAAATATTTCGTGGGTAACAATAACAGACTAAGAGAAAGATGCCACTGAACATGAAGGTGGTTTAGACAAGATCAGGAGAGTGTCAGATGCAGTTCTGTGAGGGTGAATGTTGGGTTCTGAAGCTTCGGAATACATTTAGATTCAGATTTTGCCACCGAAGTGGTTGGTTTATTGTGTACCCCACGTCCATCCTGTGGATGGTAGTGGTTGGTTTATTGTGCACCCCATGTCCATCCTGTGGATGGTAGTGGTTGGTTTGTGTACCCCATGTCCATCCTGTGGATGGTAGTGGTTGGTTTGTGTACCCCATGTCCATCCTGTGGATGGTAGTGGTTGGTTTATTGTGCACCCCATGTCCATCCTGTGGATGGTAGTGGTTGGTTTATTGTGTACCCCATGTCCATCCTGTGGATGGTAGTGGTTGGTTTATTGTGTACCCCATGTCCATCCTGTGGATGGTAGTGGTTGGTTTATTGTGTACCCCATGTCCATCCTGTGGATGGTGATACCTAAAGTCAGTGCCGGATCAGCCGGGCTGTGGCTCGTACGTTGGACTGCGTGCGGCCAGCAGTAACAGCCTAGTTGATCAGGCCCTGATCCATCGGGAGGCCTGGTCATGGACCGGGCCGCGGGGGCGTTGATCCCCGGAACAACCTCCAGGTAACCTCAACACTGGTGGAGGACGTAGTAGAGAGGTAGCTGATGTAATCAACCCATTACCCTTGACGCAAGATAGCAAGTCTCTTAGGCTAATGCGGAAGTGGCCAGAGGTTTGTGTACTGTAGAGTGAGGTGTAGCAGCTGGAGGTGCGGTCACGGGTGAACTGGACCCCACTAGTGGAAGTAGGTCATGGGAAATACCAGCAGACACAGACGCCAGCAGACACAGACGCCAGCAGACACAGACGCCAGCAGACACTGATGCCAGCAGACACAGGTAATCACAGGCCACACTTAGCAAGACTCCTACTGGTTCTTACAGTAGTACAGGGCTACCTGAACGTCCTCTCTCCTTCCTTCCTCCCTCCCTCCCTCCCTCCCTCCTCCCTCCCTCCCTCCCTCCCTCCATCACTATCTGGTGACGGTGTCAGAAGCGGGGCGTGACGTGAGTCTGGTCTCCAGCAGAACCACCTGTCTCCCTCACTACCTCCCTCACTACCTCCCTCACTACCTCCCTCACTACCTCCCTCACTACCTCCCTCCCTCACTACCTCCCTCACTCACTACCTCACTACCACCCTCACTACCTCCCTCACTACCTCCCTCACTACCTCCCTCACTACCTCCCTCACTACCACCCTCACTACCACCCTCACTACCTCCCTCACTACCTCCCTACCTCCCTCACTACTTCCTTCACTACCTCCCTCACTACCTCTCTCACTACCTCTCTCACTACCTCCCTCACTACCACCCTCACTACCACCCTCACTACCACCCTCACTACCTCCCTCACTACCTCCCTCACTACCTCCCTCACTACCTCCCTCACTACCTCCCTCACTACCTCCCTCACTACCTCCCTCACTACCTCCCTCACTACCACCCTCACTACCACCCTCACTACCTCTCTCACTCCCTCACTACCTCCCTCACTACCTCCCTCACTACCACCCTCACTACCTCCCTCACTACTTCCCTCACTACCACCCTCACTACCACCCTCACTACCTCCCTCACTACCTCCCTCACTACCACCCTCACTACCTCCCTCACTACCTCCCTCACTACCTCCCTCACTACCTCCCTCACTACCTCCCTCACTACCTCCCTCACTCCCTCCCTCACTCCCTCCCTCACTACCACCCTCACTACCTCCCTCACTACCTCCCTCACTACCTCCCTCACTACCTCCTTCACTACCTCCTTCACTACCTTCCTCACTACCTCCCTCACTACCTCCCTCACTACCACCCTCACTACCACCCTCACTACCTCCCTCACTACCACCCTCACTACCTCCTTCACTACCACCCTCACTACCTCTCTCACTCCCTCCCTCACTACCTCCTTCACTCCCTCCCTCACTACCTCCCTCACTACCACCCTCACTACCTCCCTCACTAACTCCTTCACTACCTCCCTCACTACCTCCCTCACTACCTCCCTCACTACCACGCTCACTACCACCCTCACTACCTCCCTCACTACCTCCCTCACTACCTCCCTCACTACCTCCCTCACTACCTCCCTCACTACCTCCTTCACTACCTCCCTCACTACCACCCTCACTACCTCCCTCACTACCTCCCTCACTACCTCCCTCACTACCTCCCTCACTACCTCCCTCACTACCTCCCTCACTACCTCCCTCACTACCTCCCTCACTACCACCCTCACTACCACCCTCACTACCACCCTCACTACCACCCTCACTACCACCCTCACTACCTCCCTCACTACCTCCCTCACTACCTCCCTCACTACCTCCCTCACTACCTCCCTCACTACCTCCCTCACTACCACCCTCACTACCACCCTCACTACCTCCCTCACTCCCTCCTTCACTCCCTCCTTCACTACCTCCCTCACTACCTCCTTCACTACCTCCTTCACTACCTCCTTCACTACCTCCTTCACTCCCTCCCTCACTACCTCCTACCCTCCCTCCCTCACTACCTCCTACCCTCCCTCCCTCACTACCTCCTTCACTCCCTCCTTCCCTCCACTTACTCTGCCAACCACTGCAACGCTAAGACATATTTTAGCGCCTGGCCACAAGCTAGAAGTGCTCCCTGTGACTGAGGAATCGCTGCTAGAAGCATGCCACACCTCTCACTCTCACCTCACTGACACATCCTAGGTCAAAGGAGCCAACCCGTCAGTGTGTGTTTAACCACTACTGCTTAACGTGCACTTCCACACGTTCTCCCATATTCGAATACAGCCTAAGTTTTTAATTAAGGGCCAGGTGGCCTAACACAATATTTAGAGAGAAAAATTGAACTTGCTTTCTGCTGGTCAGTTCTCCTACAGGTTCATCAGGATCAGAGAGTTGTGTTCAATGGAGGTTCAACGTTCCCATCAATGTTCACAATCTTTACAATAATGACAACAGTAATACTAATAATAATAATTTTTCGCTGACATCAGTGACATACTACTATACAGAAAGTCCCTGGTCATGCAGAACATCTCCCGCGACTTGGACCAATTTTGTCCCCCAGGATGCGGCCTGGGTTCAATTCCCAGCCAGAGTAGAAACATTGGACGTGTTTCTTTCCACCTGTTGTCTATGTTCCCCATCAGTAAAATGGGTACCTGGGTGTTAGTGGACTGGTGTGGGTCGCATCCTGGGACACTGACCTAAGGAGGCCTGGTCACAGACCGGGCCACGGGGGCGTTGACCCCCGGAACTCTCTCTCTCCAGATAAACACCAGTCGACTAACACCCAGGTACCCACTTACTGCTAGCCTAACATCAGGTGTCTTAAAGGTAACTTGATCCTCTCTACATATCTCTCTAAATCCGGTAGTGTCTTACCCCCCCCCCTCTCAGTGTTACACAGTGTTACACAGTGTTACACAGTGTTACACAGTGTTACACGCAGTGTCTATGCTGATAAACTTGAAAACGCATCACTGGTCACGATCTTGGAGGAAGAGGAGCCTCTTGTGTTCCTTCAACCTCAGAACCTCGTATAATAAACATCTACGATGCTTATATTATAATCACAGCGACGCGCTAAACCCACAAGGGTCATACAGATGGAAAGCTCACAGAGGGAAGGTTTGAAACCTTTTCTGGTCGGGGTTAGATTCCTGGCCCAATGCTTTGCTTCTGCGTACCAGGAGGGGACTTGGCCTTCGTGGCCTCCTCCTGTGGCCTTGTGGTCTCTTCGTGTAGCATTGTGGCCTCTTGGTGTGTCCTCGTGGCCTCTTGGTGTGTCCTCGTGGCCTCTTGGTGTGTCCTCGTGTGGCCGTGTGGTCTGCTCGGGTATCCTTGTCTTCGTGGTCTCGTGTGTCCTCGTGGCCTCGCGAAGCATTCATTACATGGAGTATTGTGTAGTTGAGGGGATTGGGGAGTACGAGAGAGAAGTGTCGTTGGGGAGGTAATGATGGGCGTGTGGACGGCGGGGGAGATGATGGGCGTGTGGGTGACGGGGGGGAGAGGACGGGGGAGGAAAGCCTGAACGTGTGGGCGGGGACGAATGGGCGTGAGGGAAAGGGAGGAGGGGGGGGGGGGGAGGAGGGAAGAGATGGGCACGAGAGCAACAGCTATCCACCACCACCACCACCTATCCTCCCCCTCCCCCCACCCCCCTCCTCCGTCAATCTACCACTGGGGAGCAACGAGAAATAGAACAAGTCAATGTTAAAGTCTATTTATACGTCAGTGGCGCTCGACGCCACTAATTTTAATCGGCACAGCAGGGAGGGGGGAGGGAGGGATAGGAGGGAGGGAGGAAGGACAGAGATGGACAGGAAGGATGGAGAGATGGATAGGAAGGATGGAGAGATGGACAAGAAGGATGGAGAGATGGATAGGAAGGATGGAGAGATGGATAGAAAGGATGGAGAGATGGATAGGAAGGATGGAGAGATGGATAGGAAGGATGGAGAGATGGACAAGAAGGATGGAGAGATGGATAGGAAGGATGGAGAGATGGATAGGAAGGATGGAGACATGGATAGGAAGGATGGAGAGATGGATAGGAAGGATGGAGACATGGACAGGGAGGATGGAGAGATGGATAAGAAGGATGGAGAGATGGATAGGAAGGATGGAGAGATGGATAGGAAGGATGGAGAGATGGACAGGAAGGATGGAGAGATGGATAGGAAGGATGGAGAGATGGACAGGAAGGATGGAGAGATGGACAGGAAGGATGGAGAGATGGATAGGAAGGATGGAGAGATGGATAGAGAGGATGGAGAGATGGATAGGAAGGATGCAGAGATGGATAGGAAGGATGGAGAGATGGATAGAAAGGATGGAGAGATGGATAGGAAGGATGGAGAGATGGATAGGAAGGATGGAGAGATGGACAGGAAGGATGGAGAGATGGATAGAGAGGATGGAGAGATGGATAGGAAGGATGGAGAGATGGACAGGAAGGATGGAGAGATGGACAGGAAGGATGGAGAGATGGATAGAGAGGATGGAGAGATGGATAGGAAGGATGGAGAGATGGATAGGAAGGATGGAGAGATGGATAGGAAGGATGGAGAGATGGATAGAAAGGATGGAGAGATGGATAGGAAGGATGGAGAGATGGATAGGAAGGATGGAGAGATGGATAGGAAGGATGGAGAGATGGATAGGAAGGATGGAGAGATGGATAGAGAGGATGGAGAGATGGATAGGAAGGATGGAGAGATGGATAGGAAGGATGGAGAGATGGACAGGAAGGATGGAGAGATGGATAGAGAGGATGGAGAGATGGATAGGAAGGATGGAGAGATGGATAGGAAGGATGGAGAGATGGATAGGAAGGATGGAGAGATGGATAGGAAGGATGGAGAGATGGATAGAGAGGATGGAGAGATGGATAGGAAGGATGGAGAGATGGACAGGAAGGATGGAGAGATGGACAGGAAGGATGGAGAGATGGATAGAAAGGATGGAGAGATGGATAGGAAGGATGGAGAGATGGATAGGAAGGATGGAGAGATGGATAGGAAGGATGGAGAGATGGATAGGAAGGATGGAGAGATGGATAGAGAGGATGGAGAGATGGATAGGAAGGATGGAGAGATGGACAGGAAGGATGGAGAGATGGACAGGAAGGATGGAGAGATGGATAGAGAGGATGGAGAGATGGATAGGAAGGATGGAGAGATGGATAGGAAGGATGGAGAGATGGATAGGAAGGATGGAGAGATGGATAGAAAGGATGGAGAGATGGATAGGAAGGATGGAGAGATGGATAGGAAGGATGGAGAGATGGATAGGAAGGATGGAGAGATGGATAGGAAGGATGGAGAGATGGATAGGAAGGATGGAGAGATGGATAGGAAGGATGGAGAGATGGATAGGAAGGATGGAGAGATGGATAGGAAGGATGGAGAAAGGTTGTTTTCCTGTTGGTCACGTCTGGTTTAATTCTAAACTCAGAGCCACTCACAGTGCCACTAGCAGGGCCACTAGCAGGGCCACTAGCAGGGCCACTAGCAGGGCCACTCGCTGGGCCACTAGCAGGACCACTCGCTGGGCTTCACGTTATTTATATTTTAATTCCATTAGCATGTAAAACATTAGTCTATGTCCAAAGTTAATTTTCTTGGACTTCCAAGACTGGAATTATAAATAAATTGACCCTAAGGGTTTAGCGCGTCAGGTCACCCCTCTCAACAGGTTTCCGTTAAAACATAACAACAATAATAATAATAATAATAATTTTTATCCCTACAAGTATACGATACAACTTATACAGACCATAGTTGACATCAACGATATACTACTATATAGAAAGCACCTTGTTATGCTGAGCATTTCCCGCAAATTAGGTCAATTCTGTCCCCAGGATGAGACCCACACCAGTCGACTAACACCCAGGTACCTATTTTACTGACAGGTGAACATGGACAGCAGGTGCCTTAAAGAATCACGTCCTCATGTTTCCACCCGTACCGGGGATCGACCCACGGACCTCAGTGTGAGCTGAGTGCGCTACCAACCGAGCTACGGGCGATGACGCAGAGACCATTTCATAACTAAAACTTCTACTAATACTGCTATTACTACTACTACTACTACTACTACTACTACCGTCTCCAGTGTTATACTTTCCTGTATTTGATTAATGAAACTGTTACAAGCTAAACATTGTGACAATAAAAACAATCAAGGTCGTACATACCGTTATCAAGAGCGAGGTGTTGATGCACTGTTGCAGACCATGCAAGCTCTGAAAATAATAAAAAAAAGTGATTGCAGTGTTAGTAACATGCTGCCAGCAGTAACAGCCTGGTTGATCAGGCCTTGATCCACCGTGAGGCTTGGTCATGGACCAGGCCGCGGGGGCGCTGACCCCCAGAACACCCTCCAGGTAGAGACACCAGGTGGATCACTACTCTGGCATGAGGGACGAACCACCTGCCACTGAGGGTGATCGACTGGCAACTACTTCCGTCTGTATTCGTGTGAAGACGTGATCCTTCCTAGCGTGGCAGGACCTGGCAGACACTGGAGAAGTGATGAAAGGTGGAGTGAGAGGCGTGTGAGTCAATGAAAGAGGAAGAAAGAGGGAATGAGAGAGGGAGTGAGAGTGAGCTAGTGAGTGAGGGTTGTGAAACAGCGCCCGAGGTCAGTGTTAACAAGAGCTTGTTACCCTCCAACACTGCTGCACTCTCCATCACCTCACTCTTATCTTAACACTACCAACACCAAAATATAAAGATGAACTCTGAGAGGAAGATGAGACAGACAGAGAGAGAGAGAGAGAGAGAGAGAGAGAGAGAGAGAGAGAGAGAGAGAGAGAGTCACCTGGAGAGGCAGCCATGAAGCTAGGTGACAAGACCTCATTTAGGGCAACACTTGACCTCATACGACACGAAAAGTTATTATATAGGGGAGAAGGAAGAAGGGACTAAGGAAACAAGGGCGGTAGGAGGGAGGGGAGAAGGAAGGAGGGAGAGGGGAAGGAGGGAGAGGGGAAGAAAGGAGAGGGGAAGGAGGGAGAGGGGAAAGAGAGAGGGGGATTGTTTAAATGGTATCAGCCATATTCATCACTACCGCCCTGCCTTGTACACACTTTCTATCTTTGATGAATTTCGAGTTTTTTTTCTTCTCCCGGAGCCCGGCCATGGGCCAGGATCATCCGGTGCTTGCCGGGTCAACCAGTCTGTTGCTACTGGCGACCCAGTGACCCACAGCCTAGTTGATCTGGTACCTGGCAAAGATACTTGTCCAGTTTTCTCTTGTCCCAGCAGTGTTTCTGACATCTTCTGCTAAGATGAATAATCTGGGACCACGAATATTGATACAATGTTCCCTCATTTGTACTTACTGCACCCCTGCTTTTCTCTGGGCTTATTTTACACTTCCTTTGCAGATATGGGACGAGGCCCTCGAGTACTTTCCAGGTATATATCATACATCTCTCTCGCTTCTGCTCCGGCGAGTCCATGTTTACGACTTAAATTAAGGTGTTCCTAGTAATTTAAACGTTTCATTGGTTTTTTACCGGCCGTACACCTACCTGGAGTCTACCTCGAGGGTCTACCTACCCGGAGTCTACCTGAAGAATGATCCAGAGGACAAGGCCCCCCCCCCCGCCCCGTGGCCCAGTCCATGACCAGGCCTCACCGTGGATCAGGGTCTGATCAACCAGGCAATTTAAGCTAGCCTGATATAAGCTAACTTAACCTAGCCTGATGTCAGCTGACTTAACCTAACCTAATTTAACTTAACCTAACCTAACTTAACCTAGCCTAACTTAACCTAGCCGAACCGTTAATTGAGGATTGTCTACAACGTTAAGAAACCGACGCAGGAGAAGAGCAAAAGCTGCACACTGGGCACGGGAGGTAGAGCTTGAACGGGTAGGCATTATACCCACACCTGAAGAGCAAGACGGCATCTGTGAGTCATTCACAAGAGAACTTCCCAAGGGATAAATTTTAGAATGGGTGAGGGAATATTAATGGTAGTTAGTTAAAACTGGGGTGGTTGTGAGAGGGGGGTGGAGGGGAGGGGGAGGAGGGAAGGGAGGGGGCAGAGGTGGTAGGGGAAGGTCACCTGTAAGTGACTCCGCCAGACGACAGGTGAGTCGGCTGACCTGGTTTGAGACGCAGTGTTTGTGTCACTGGTGCTGTGTCAACCTTGGGAGGAGAGAGGGTGAGGGGGAAGGAAGAGGGGTGAAGAAAAAGAGGGGGTAAGGAAGAGGGGTGAAGAGGAGGAGGAGCAGCAGGGGAAGGGGATGGGGGGGTTGTGAATTGACGAGAAGGAATGATGGGAAGGGAGATGGGAAAGAGTTGTGTGGAGGGAGGGGATCGAGGGAAGGCGAATCGACCTGGGAGAGGGAGGAGAAGAAAAGATAGTGAGAGGGAGAGGGGGAATGTGAGGAAGGAGAGGGAGTGTACATAGGAGAAAGAATGGAACTGAAACTTCTGCTGTTGTTGGTTCGCACATTGGGCTGCTTGCGACCAACAGTAACAGCCTGGTTGATCAGACCCTGATCAGCTGGGAGGCCTGGTGGATCAAGACGACCTGGGACCCCCGATACCAACTTTCAGGTATCCTTGAGCTGTAGAGAGGATATTTTCCTCTCGGAAAAGAGAGGGGAGGGGAGAGGGGTAGGGGGGTTGGGAGAAGTATAGAGGCAGTGCCGGATCAGCCGGGCTGTGGCTCGTACATTGGACTACGTGCAGCCAGCATTAACAGCCTGGTTGATCAGGCCCTGATACACCGGGAGGACTGGTCGTGGACCGGGCCGCGGGGGCGTTGACCCCCGGAATAACCTCCAGGTAGTGTAGGAGACACTGAGTACCATGATCATTCCCAGAAGACAGTACATAAGTGGAGGTATTTACTTCGTGTTCCCATATTCCTCTTTGTATCATGCCACCCATTCCCTGCCTGTATCATGCCACCCATTCCCTGCCTGTATCATGCCACCCATTCCCTGCCTGTATCATGCCACCCATTCCCTGATTCTGGTAATCTGTAGATTACATGGTATACTTCCATAAATCACCTGTGAGTATAATTTATATATATATATATATATATATATATATATATATATATATATATATATATATATATATATATATATATATATATATATAAAATTTCTGGCAGCAACAGAGACCAGGAGGATAAACACAACAGAAGAGTCACCTGTTGGCCAACAGAGATGTGCACAAGTGCACATCTGTTACATTCATCATGATTATCGAGCACCTGGAGAGTGGGAGGGGGGGTGAGGGAGGAAGCTCCAATTCCTTGGAACAAGAACCCAGCAGCAGAGTGCCACGCAGTGCCAGGTTGACCTCACGGCAATGACTTACAGGTTTGGAGCCTCTAGTCTGGTGGGTGGGTCCCGCCTCTCAAGTGAGAGCTGGAGGTTGTGTGTGGAGTTATTGGTCGAGTGCGAGTTGGACCTTCCTGACAAGGGTTGTTGTATATTCAGTAAGAAAAAGCTTATATAATAATAATAATAATAATAATAATAATAATAATAATAATAATCTTTATTTCTACAAGTACATGTACAAGGTATACAGACCATACCTGGAGTTTACCTGGAGAGAGTTCCGGGGGTCAACGCCCCCGCTGACATCAACGACATACTACTATACAACAAACCTGTTGTCATGCAGAGCATTTCTGGCAAATTAGGTCAATTTTGTCCCCAGGATCCGACCCACACCAGTCGACTAACACCCAGGTACTTATTTAGCTGCTAGGTGAACATGGACAGCAGGTGCCTTAAAGAAATACGTCCTAATATTTCCACCAGTACCGGGCATCGAACCACGGACCTCTGTGTGTGTGAGGTGAGTGCGCTAGTAATCGAGCTACGGGACAGCTGAGGGCAACCTTGATGAGTTGATCCGGACTGCTTGCTGCGGTGTTTTGTCCGTCAGCAAAGAGACCAGTACCTCCTGACACTGGTCTGTGTCAGCGGTGTCAGGAAAAGAACTCACAGGAAAAAACAAGTCACAGGAAAAAAGTCACAGGAAAAAAAAGTCACAGGAAAAAAAGTCACAGGAAAAAAAGTCACAGGAAAAAAAAGTCACAGGAAAAAAAAGTCACAGGAAAAAAAAGTCACAGGAAAAAAGTCACAGGAAAAAAAGTCACAGGAAAAAAAAGTCACAGGAAAAAAAAGTCACAGGAAAAAAAAGTCACAGGAAAAAAGTCACAGGAAAAAAAGTCACAGGAAAAAAAGTCACAGGAAAAAAAGTCACAGGAAAAAAAGTCACAGGAAAAAAAAGTAATTTGATTTAAATACCATGAACAATTAAATAAAAAAAGTAAAAAATATTTTGAAACGGTTATTAACCGAGTGTACGTGTGTTGTACACGTTATAAACTGGTTGTAATCATAACCATAAAAGTTTTTAAAGGGGTTGAGGGGTAAGCCAGGGAAAGGCCTCTGTCAGATGATCAAAAGCACCAGGTGCGAATCATCACATGACTAAGACCCGCGTCAGGAAACACTTGTCCCGCTTCCTGACGAACCTTATACCTACCTACTGGTACACGTTTTATACCTGACGACTCAGCAAGTACTCAGACATCCAGAGGCCTATCAAAACAATTAACCTCTCATTTAGAAAAAAACAAAACAGAAGACAGTGTCCTTATATAAGGGTGTTGGCTTACTACTTAGCTGGCTTATCGGGTTTAAAGCCTGTACTCCACGAGGGACATTCAGAGTTGCATGCAACCTTAACTTGTCAAGGTGATTTGATTTTCCCTGTGATATTATCTTATTCTCTGTCGAAGTGTGTGATGAATGGTTTGAAAAACCGACCTACTTCGACTAGTGGATGGTACCACTATGACCCCGCCTCCTCCTGCTTCGCCTCACCTCACTACAGTATATAAGCCACGTCTACGACCCTATGCTGTACATTCTACAAGATTGATGGACTGAACACATCGATTCCAGGCTGAGGGACTGATTACCTCAAACTCCTCCTCTCTTTACGCCTTTCTACTTTGTACTGGACTGATGAAGCCACTATGTGGCGAAACGTTTCCTGAATCAAGATTCCCATATGTTGCATAAGTGTCTCAATCTTCAACTCTGTCGAAGTACTAATATTACGACCCATCATAGCATTAATAAGTATTCCTTTCACTTTGACTTTTAGGTTTATCCAGTAAGAAGTATTTATTGTGGGTCTATTAAATCTATCGAGGTCTACTGATGAGCTGTCTATAAATATTGGCTATTGAATATTGCTATAATTAAAGGGGAAGCACTAAACCCGTAGGATTATACAGTGCTTGTGGGGCATGTGGAAGGTGTTCAGGTTTAATTCAGGGAACTGGAGCACAGATCCGATTCCCTAGATCAAGAGCCCCTACCACCATCAAGGAACCTTCCTTGAGGGGGGGGCTAGTTAATAAACCCCCCCCCCCAAAAAAAGAAGACATATGCAACAGTTGGTTATTCCTACTGATGCAACGTTTCGCCCAACACAGTAGGCTTCTTCAATCAAATACAGAGGTAGCAGGTGTAGTAGTGAAATGATGATGTAATTAGTCACCAGTGCTCCTAGGTCAGTATCCACAGACAGATGTTGTGGAGACCAGTACATAACCCGTACATAGTGATGTTGACATTTCGGTCCGATTCGGACCATTTACACACTAGTGACTAGTGTGACTTGTTAATTATTATGGGAGTACTGAACCCTTAGGGATTATACAGCACCTGAGGGGGGGGGGAATGGAAGACACTCAGGCTTAATTCAGGGAATTGGAGCACAGATCCAATTCTGGAGATCAAGAACCCCTCACCAGCATCAAGGACCCTCCCTTGAGAGGTGACCTGTAAATGGTTTAACTCGGACCTAAACGTCGTCATAATTCTCTCTCTCTCTCTCTCTCTCTCTCTCTCTCTCTCTCTCTCTCTCTCTCTCTCGAGTCTCTCTCTCCCCTATGTGCGAGTTATTCGTGTATTGTTCCAGTCACGGTATTGTGACTTTGTTCTTGGTGGAGTCAAGATAAACATTCACAGTAGTTAACAATATCTGTTATGAACATTAAACTGGCAAGTTGTCTCACGTCTGATGGTACAACCCCCCCCCCTCATGTATTTTCCCCATTAGTAGCATACAGGTAAATACATGCAGTATGTAGGTGAATACAAGGCGTATACAGGTAAATACAATCCCGACAGTATGACGAATTAGACACATGCAATAAAATCACAGTAAACAGGTGATACCACAATAGGCAGAACAGCCACTGTGAAAGACGAAATTCCAGGCGATTTCGTGACTTCTGATATTATCAAGTTCCTTGATAATATCAGAAGTCATGAAAGCGCTTGGAATTTCGCTGTTCTTTCACAGTGGTTGTTCTGCAATTAGATATGTGCAACATCTGGGTATCTTTATTTGTAGAAGTTCCGCCAACCAGTGTCTTTGTCAATACAAAGACACAAGTCCGGAAGATTACGGTGCTCTTCAACTCCAAGACTGAGGGACTGATTACCTCATCTTCTGTATATAATTCTACAGTCTTCACATTACATCCTTGTACTGATGAAGCCACTGGATGGCGAAACGTCTACAAATATAGATACCCAGATGTTGCATATGTGTAATTCTTTACGAATTTTTACCAATAGTCACTTGTAACTGGACTCCAATTTTTTCCCTTCCAAATGGTTGAAGACCAAAGCGTCAGTCGCTGGTTATTTCCACGTTACTGTAATCTGAAATTCACAATAGAAGCAGCTAGATGACACTTTTTTTTTTTTAGACATGAATGGCAGTTTGTTTACAAATCGTGTGAACAATATGGCCGCTCATCCTGGTGACTAGTGAAGTCGTGAGGTCAGTGGAGTCCCCACTGTTGGGTAGCCTACTGCAGTTGACAAGACCGATATGAAACGGTTAGGTATCTATTCCGAAACGTTTCGCCTATACAGCAGCTTCTTCAGTCGAGTACAGAGGAGACAACAGAAGCAGTAGAGATGTGAAGACGATGTAATCAGTCCATCACTCTTGCATACGTAGCTTTGAGGTGGTCAGTCCCTTAGCCTGGATAAGAGTTTTGCTCCATAGTCTGGAATAATGTGAAGTTGAAACAACAGTATGGAGATATATATGTCTATTGCTTCTGCTGCCTCCTCTGTACTCGACTGAAAAAGCCTTCTGTGCAGGCGAAACATTTCGGAATAGAGATACCTAAACTGTTGCACTTGTGTCTTACTTATAAACTTGTCGGTATTGTATACCATTATCATATCCAGCCTACCGCAGTGTAATGTAGGAGCAGAGCGCCACTAGTCGGCAGTGGTAGAGGCGGGCACTACTTCGCTTGTGTTGGCACTGTGATAACACCAGCTATGATAACACCCCCTGACGCAACACTGCTGACATTCCCAACTTGGTTATGACAGAGCACACGGTGACATCACCGTGCTAGGTGACGTCAGTGTGACAAGCTGACGACGTCAGAGGCTGACTTAACGACACTGAGACGTCAGCAGTTACGATTAAGGAGCAGTGAGATCACGCTGATGTGACTTTACCAGCATCCTCAGATACTGACCTTACAGATGCTGCTACCCTCAGGTGTTCTCAGGTGGTGTTTGTGTGTGTTCACCTGTGTGTATTCACCTGGCCTGTATGTGTTCACCTACTTTCATATGCAGAGGTCGAATCACAGCTCTTGTCGTTAACTCTTAATACGTATCGACCAGCTCTACTGATTCCTGACCTCCAGGTTCATTAAACCATGTAAGAGCAAGCTCTAATTAGTATGATAAAGCTCTAACAGCGTTATCAAGGCATGACAAAGCTCTAATCTGACAGGAAATATTGAGTCTAACGATTTTCTTAATACGATCAAGGATTGCTTTTTTTTAAATCAGTTTGTGACAGAACCAACTAGAGGAAATAACCTGCTTGACTTGGTTCTTTCCAACAACATACGAACATAAGAATGAAGGAACACTGTAGAAGGCTTACTGGCCCATACAAAGCAGGTTCTTATCAAAACAATGAAACATTCCATACGATATTGCACGAGGTGGTCAGTCCCTCCAGGATGAGGGACTGACCACCTCAAACACTATTTCTCCAAGGTTGAGGGACTGATTACATCTACAGGTACTGTGTACCTGTGTACCTGTCTACCATCTTACTATCATATTATAACCAAGACATTGCCATTGTTATTTTTTTACTTATTATTCTTTTGGTACTTTAATTTGTGAATTTTATTTTGTCAATTTAAATCTAGTTATACTCTAATTCTTGTAAACAACTTATATAAGACCTTAGTGCAATTAATTGAGAGTCTTGTGCCTTTTTTATATTATTAGATTGAACCTAGTTGTACTATAGCTCATTCTAGCTCAATACATAGACTATACCAAAGTCATTATATTAGGCCTTAGTGTAATTACTAGTGAGAGTCTGGTGCTATTTTTAATTTGTATTTTTATATTATTAGTTTATACCTAGTTGTACTTTAGCTCATTCTCTCAGTAGTAGTAACCAGTTACCAGTAACCACTGTGCCAGTTGACTCACGACCAACCGTCTCTGCCTAAGTCACTGTCTATTCATATTGAGCTGACCTGGCATTATTCAAAGACCCTCTATGGGTACGTGGGCGGCCAGTCAGTCAGTGTTAGGAGTGTGAGCAAGGAGGCAGGTCACGGCTGTAAGGGCGCAACCCACCTTATCTGTAATTATACATACTACCAGCCTACGTGAGTATTTCTTTACCTAATCCACGTATTCGAACTCCCACATGATAAATGGTGGCAGCGGTGGGATTGAACTCTTGGATAGTCAAGGTCCATCTGGCTAACCTTCCAGTAGGTTGTTTGTTCTGGAATAAGGGTATCAGTGGAGCATGGTCTGTCAAGACATGAACAGAGTACTGATAAATAATGTCTCGGAAGTGCTTTAAAGACCATACTATTGCTAAAGCTTCTTGCTCAGTTACTGTATAATTACGTTCAGCCTTTGTAAGGACTCGGCTAGCAAATGCAACTGCGTTGTACTTGCCATCGGTCTTCTGAGCTAGTACGGCACCTATGCCAATTGAACTAGCATCAGTTGTCAGATAGAAGGGCTTAGAAAAATCTGGAAATTTCAAAATTGGAGCAGATGTTAGCTTTTCTTTTAGAGTGTGGAATGCTCTTTCTTGACGGAAGGTCCAAACAAAAGGAGCATCTTTCTTAAGCAACTCAGAGGAGCAGCTATGGAAGAAAAATTGGCAATGAAGGATCTATAAAAACCTGCTAAGCCCACAAAGGATCTTACGGCATCAGCAGTTTCGGGAGTTGGAAAATTTAGTACTGCAGTTACTTTACTTTGGTCAGTCGTAACCCCTCTAGGAGTGACTACGTGACCAAGAAACTTAATTTCTGATCTGAAAAATTGACATTTAGACAGTTTGATCTTTAAATTGGCTTCTTCAAGCTTACCAAGTACTACATCAAGTCTTTTCAAGTGTGTATCCACGTCTTTAGACATGACGATTACGTCATCTAAGTACACCATAAGTGCATTACCTATGAGACCTCTAAAGATATTAGTCATGAGCCTTGAGAACGTGATAGGGGAAGATCGTAATCCAAACGCCATACGGAGGAAGTGATAATGACCTGTAGGAGTGGAGAATGCAGTTAGCTCTTGGCTGTTCTCGTGAAGAGGGACTTGCCAAAACCCTTGTAACAAATCCAGGGTTGAAAAGACTTTGTTATCTCCGATATTACGTAAAAGATCACCCAGTACAGGGAGTGGAAAGCGATCTGGAATGGTTTTCGCGTTTAACTTCCTAAAGTCAATCACTGGGCGCCAAGTACCATCCTTCTTAGGTACTAATATCAAGGGTGCATTCCAAGGGGAATTGCTAGGTGCAATAACTCCATCATCAAGCATTTGATTGATCAATTCTTCTGCGACAGCAACTTGTGAATGAGGCATTCTGTACGCAGGTATGTAGATAGGTCTAGTACCAGGTTCAAGTGGAATACGATGGGACAATAAGTTCGTTATACCCATCTTCTCACCTGGTAAAGCAATGGCTTTACGACGTTTGTTCAACAGAGTCAACAAACGCTTGACTTCATCTGGGAAGTCAGTGGGAGCTAAGTCTTTCTCCTCAACTGGTGGAACAGATTGATCCAGTGAAGTGGATGAGGTCTCTCAGTAGTAGTAACCAGTTACCAGTAACCACTGTGCCAGTTGACTCACGACCAACCGTCTCTGCCCGAGTCACTGTCTATTCATATTGAGCTGACCTGGCATTATTCAAAGACCCTCTATGGGTACGTGGGCGGCCAGTCAGTCAGTGTTAGGAGTGTGAGCAAGGAGGCAGGTCACGGCTGTAAGGGCGCAACCCACCTTATCTGTAATTATACGTACTACCAGCCTACGTGAGTATTTCTTTACCTAATCCACGTATTCGAACTCCCACATGATAATTCCAGCACAACACATAGACAACATCAACTTCATTATGTGTATTAGTGACTATACTCTACATGACCAAAATGCTATAGCTATATACTTGTCCAAACTTCCCACCACTACAGACTATCTGATAGTTCCTGACTATGGAACTGAACTTCTCCAGGCCGAGGGACTGACAACCTCAAATTCTTCGACTTCAAGGGTGATGGACTGATTACATCGTCTTCACATCTCTACTGTTCCTTCCTACTTTCTGTATTCGACTGAAGAAGCCTACTGTGTAGGCGAAACGTTTCGGAATAAAGTTGCCTAACTGTTGCCTATGTGTCTTACCTACCAAGTATCAGTATGTCACCATTAAAGACACAGCATCAACAACACGGCCACTTGATACTGGAGTTCCGCAGGGAAGTGTCCTTGGTCCCCTGCTCTTCCTCATATACATCAATGATCTTCCAAATGTATCCCAACACCTGAACCCCATTCTCTTTGCTGACGACACGACTTATGTCATCTCTCACCCTAATCTTGCCACCCTCAACACCATTGTTAACGAGGAGCTGATCAAAATATCGACTTGGATGACAGCCAATAAACTTACGCTTAACACTGACAAAACCTACTACATTATGTTTGGTAGCAGAGCAGGAGTTGCGCAAATTAACATTAAGATCGACAACACTCTAATTGCCAGACATAACGAGGGCAAATTCCTAGGCCTATACCTCGACAACAACCTGAATTTCAGCACCCATATCCAACACATAACCAAAAAAGTATCCAAAACAGTTGGGATCCTCTCACTCCACTCACTTATTTATCCATACCTCACCTATGCTATTTGTGCTTGGGGATCAACTGCAGCAACACACCTAAAGCCAATAATAACCCAACAAAAAGCCGCAGTAAGAATAATCACTAAATCCCATCCCTGGCAACACCCCCCCCCACTCTTCATAGATCTAAACTTACTCCCTGTTCAGTACAGCCACACTTACTACTGTGTAATCTACATCTACAGGACCTTAAATTCCAATATTAACCTTGACCTAAAACGCTTTCTTGATAGTTGTGACAGAACCCACAGGCATAACACCAGACACAAACATCTCTATGACATTCCTTGTGTCCGACTAAATCTTTACAAAAATTCAATGTATGTCAAAGGCCCTAAAATCTGGAACACCCTACCTGAGAACTCTAGAACTGCAGAAACATTCATCACCTTCAAAACTACCATTAGAAAACATCTTATCTCCCTGATACACCCCGTCAACTAATTACACGAATACCACCTGGTGGTTCACACCCCGTCAACTAATTACACGAATATCACCTGGTGGTTCACACCCCGTCAACTAATTACACGAATACCACCTGGTGGTTCACACTTACACTCACCCATTTGACCATAAAAAGAAATATCAATCTCAGTCTTAAAATAATGAATCCTAACTAGTCATAAGTTGGCCTGTGATACTCCAATACTGAAATTATGTATTGTGCCAAAACAAAAGCATTCACATTGCTAAACTCACAAACTAGTATTTAGTCACTTAGCCATAATACCAACTTACCTCATACTTAGTAATATTTTAAACTTAAGATTTAAACTAAGTTTGCCCGAAATGCCTAGCCATGCTAGGTGTTCTAGTGGTACACTCTGTAATTATTATTTTACTACATGTAAACCACACAATACCCAAATTCTGTAAACTCAGCATTGTAATCCTTATAGAGAATAAACTTTGAATTGAATTGAATTTCACTACTACACCCGCTGCCTCTATATTTGACTGAAGAAGCCTACTGTGGAGGCGAAATGTTTCAACAACAATAATACCCAACTGCTGCACATGCGTCTTAATTATCAGCTCGTCAGTATTTTATATCATTTCCAGGATAGCGGTATTTACCTTATGGGAAAACTGAGATATTCCTTAAATCCTCGTGTGTCCTAATTCCCGGTAACTGTTACCTGGGAATGGTATCATGACACCGACAAGATATGGAAAGACACACACATATCAACACAAATAACCCGCACGTAGAAGAGAGGAGTTTACGACGACGTTTCGGTCCGACTTGGACCATTTACGAAGTCACAGTATTGTGCCTTTTTCTTATTTATATATCTACAGTTCAGGACATTTATTACAGGAAACGCATTTCCACGTGTGGCTTTTTCAGTCCTTATTATCTTACCTATACATCAAAGGTATCTTTATTATCGACTTCTCGCCATCCAGTGGTTTTGTCAGTATATATTTAAGGACATAATCGGAAGACAGTAGAACTACATAGAAAAGATGAGGCAACCAGTCCCTCAGCTTTGGTTGAGGGACTGAATATCAGCAACCTGCTACTCTCGCAGTACCAGGAGCCTGCTACTCTCGCAGTACCAGGAGCCTGCTACTCTCGCAGTACCAGGAGCCTGCTACTCTCGCAGCACCAGGAGCCTGCTACTCTCGCAGCACCAGGAGCCTGCTACTCTCGCAGCACCAGGAACCTGCTACTCTCGCAGCACCAGGAGCCTGCTACTCTCGCAGTACCAGGAGCCTGCTACTCTCGCAGTACCAGGAGCCTGCTACTCTCGCAGTACCAGGAGCCTGCTACTCTCGCAGTACCAGGAGCCTGCTACTCTCGCAGTACCAGGAGCCTGCTACTCTCGCAGTACCAGGAGCCTGCTACTCTCGCAGTACCAGGAGCCTGCTACTCTCGCAGTACCAGGAGCCTGCTACTCTCGCAGTACCAGGAGCCTGCTACTCTCGCAGTACCAGGAACCTGCTACTCTCGCAGTACCAGGAACCTGCTACTCTCGCAGTACCAGGAGCCTGCTACTCTCGCAGTACCAGGAACCTGCTACTCTCGCAGTACCAGGAGCCTGCTACTCTCGCAGTACCAGGAGCCTGCTACTCTCGCAGTACCAGGAGCCTGCTACTCTCGCAGTACCAGGAGCCTGCTACTCTCGCAGTACCAGGAGCCTGCTACTCTCGCAGTACCAGGAGCCTGCTACTCTCGCAGTACCAGGAACCTGCTACTCTCGCAGCACCAGGAGCCTGCTACTCTCGCAGTACCAGGAGCCTGCTACTCTCGCAGTACCAGGAACCTGCTACTCTCGCAGCACCAGGAACCTGCTACTCTCGCAGTACCAGGAGCCTGCTACTCTCGCAGTACCAGGAACCTGCTACTCTCGCAGCACCAGGAGCCTGCTACTCTCGCAGTACCAGGAACCTGCTACTCTCGCAGCACCAGGAACCTGCTACTCTCGCAGCACCAGGAGCCTGCTACTCTCGCAGTACCAGGAACCTGCTACTCTCGCAGCACCAGGAGCCTGCTACTCTCGCAGCACCAGGAGCCTTCTACTCTCGCAGTACCAGGAGCCTGCTACTCTCGCAGCACCAGGAGCCTGCTACTCTCGCAGCACCAGGAGCCTGCTACTCTCGCAGCACCAGGAACCTGCTACTCTCGCAGCACCAGGAACCTGCTACTCTCGCAGCACCAGGAGCCTGCTACTCTCGCGGTACCAGGAGCCTGCTACTCTCGCAGTACCAGGAGCCTGCTACTCTCGCAGCACCAGGAACCTGCTACTCTCGCAGCACCAGGAACCTGCTACTCTCGCAGTACCAGGAGCCTGCTACTCTCGCAGCACCAGGAGCCTGCTACTCTCGCAGCACCAGGAACCTGCTACTCTCGCAGCACCAGGAACCTGCTACTCTCGCAGCACCAGGAGCCTGCTACTCTCGCAGCACCAGGAGCCTGCTACTCTCGCAGCACCAGGAACCTGCTACTCTCGCAGCACCAGGAACCTGCTACTCTCGCAGCACCAGGAACCTGCTACTCTCACAGCACCAGGAACCTGCTACTCTCGCAGTACCAGGAACCTGCTACTCTCGCAGTACCAGGAACCTGCTTCTCTCACAGCACCAGGAACCTGCTACTCTCACAGCACCAGGAACCTGCTACTCTCGGAGCACCAGGAACCTGCTACTCTCACAGCACCAGGAGCCTGCTACTCTCGCAGTACCAGGAGCCTGCTACTCTCGCAGTACCAGGAACCTGCTACTCTCACAGCACCAGGAACCTGCTACTCTCACAGCACCAGGAACCTGCTACTCTCGCAGTACCAGGAACCCGCTACTCTCAGAGCACCAGGAACCTGGCAAAACACACACCTCCCTTATACTGCTCAACTTTCCTAGGCAGGTAGTTAAACACACACTCTCTCTCTCTCTCTCTCTCTCTCTCCTCTCTCTCTCTCTCTCTCTCTCTCTCTCTCATCCTCAGGGGCTGTGAAGGGAGGGAGAGGGCTGACTGAAGATAACTATCGACCACCTCCTCCTCCTGGCTAGTGCCAGGAAGCAACACACACTACTACCCATCAGCAAGGTGTTGACTATCATAGTTACACTGATCTACTGACCATTTGGCCTGATGCGAGGTGTTCATGGTGGGTGTGTTCACTCACAGGTTGAGTGCCACCGTTGTCTTCACTCACAGGCTGAGTGCCACTGTTGTCTTCACTCACAGGTTGAGTGCCACTGTTGTCTTCACTCACAGGTTGAGTGCCACTGTTGTCTTCACTCACAGGTTGAGTGCCACTGTTGTCTTCACTCACAGGCTGAGTGCCACTGTTGTCTTCACTCACAGGATGAGTGCCACCGTTGTCTTCACTCACAGGATGAGTGCCACTGTTGTCTTCACTCACAGGATGAGTGCCACCGTTGTCTTCACTCACAGGATGAGTGCCACTGTTGTCTTCACTCACAGGTTGAGTGCCACTGTTGTCTTCACTCACAGGATGAGTGCCACCGTTGTCTTCACTCACAGGATGAGTGCCACTGTTGTCTTCACTCACAGGCTGAGTGCCACTGTTTTCACTCACAGGCTGAGTGCCACTGTTATCTTCACTCACAGGTTGAGTGCCACTGTTGTCTTCACTCACAGGATGAGTGCCACCGTTGTCTTCACTCACAGGATGAGTGCCACTGTTGTCTTCACTCACAGGATGAGTGCCACCGTTGTCTTCACTCACAGGATGAGTGCCACTGTTGTCTTCACTCACAAGTTGAGTGCCACTGTTGTCTTCACTCACAGGATGAGTGCCACCGTTGTCTTCACTCACAGGCTGAGTGCCACTGTTGTCTTCACTCACAGGCTGAGTGCCACTGTTGTCTTCACTCACAGGCTGAGTGCCACTGTTGTCTTCACTCACAGGCTGAGTGCCACTGTTGTCTTCACTCACAGGCTGAGTGCCACTGTTGTCTTCACTCACAGGTTGAGTGCCACTGTTGTCTTCACTCACAGGTTGAGTGCCACTGTTGTCTTCACTCACAGGATGAGTGCCACTGTTGTCTTCACTCACAGGTTGAGTGCCACTTTTGTCTTCACTCACAGGTTGAGTGCCACTGTTGTCTTCACTCAGAGGATGAGTACCACTGTTGTCTTCACTCACAGGATGAGTACCACTGTTGTCTTCACTCACAGGTTGAGTACCACTGTTGTCTTCACTCACAGGCTGAGTACCACAGTTGTCTTCACTCACAGGTTGAGTGCCACTGTTGTCTTCACTCACAGGTTGAGTGCCACTGTTGTCTTCACTCACAGGTTGAGTGCCACTGTTGTCTTCACTCACAGGTTGAGTGCCACTGTTGTCTTCACACACAGGTTGAGTGCCACTGTTGTCTTCACACACAGGATGAGTGCCACTGTTGTCTTCACACACAGGATGAGTGCCAGTGACCAACAACTAATGGTGACTATCCTCGCCTATAATTCAGAGAATTTGCATAAATAAGAAAAAATCAAAGAGGGGGGATCACCCCCCCCGCTATAAACCTAAGCAACTTATACGACTCAATGGCAACGTAAACCAGCTGACTGACACCACAAAAACACTCGTACATAAACTAAGAAACATGGCGTTTGAGAATGATTTAAATGGCCTCATGTTGTGAGTGGGAGCGATCACCCTCGTGGCATTTACAATTTAAATAATTTACATCTTAGAAGTTCTGGTTAAGTGAAAGCAAGAGTAAATGAAGGTTCGGCATCAACTTAATGGCGTTCTTGGGTTTATATCAAGAGGTTAAGTGAAGAGAAGAGGCAACAGGTGTGAGAAGAGGACAGGAGCCGACAGCCACATCTCTACTTCTGCTGCGCTGTATAGCCCTTGTGGTTTAGCGCTTTTTTGATTATAATAATAATAATCTACTTCTGCTGACTCCTCTGTATTCGACTGGAGAATTAGACATATGTTCAACACTTGGGTATCTTCATTAAGGAAACGTTTCGTCTGTCAGTGGTTTCTTCAGTCCTATACAAAGAAGAATAGTGAAGATCAGGAGGACTTTGAGGTAATCAGTCCCCACTGATTACCTCAAACTCTTTTTATCTTCACTATTCTTCGTATTGGACTGATGATGTCACCGCTGTGAACGTTTCCGCCAGTCAGTCGCTTCAGTCCAATACAGAGCTCTCTGCTGGGGAAATATTTCCCATTTAAAGATACGCAAATGTTGCACGAGTATCTCATTTATCAACTTGTCGGTTTTTTAAACCAGTGATACCAATAAGTTAGTGGGATTATGAACATAATACCAACAAACTGATAAAACATGCGCAGCAGTTTGGGTACCTTTATTAATAAACGTTTCGCCTACACAGTAGGCTTCTTCAGTCGATTACAGAGGCAGCAGAAGCAGTAGAAATGCAAAGACGATGTAATCAGTCCATCACCCTCGAAGACGTAGTTTAGAGGGGGGTCAGTCCCCCAGCCCGGAGAAGAGTTCTGCTCCACAGTCTCCATTCTCGACAATACAACAACTGTATCAGACTGATTCAGTACTGACGCTCTCATATTGCGGTTCCTGTGGCTGTAGCCTCGCTCGATGTACTTACTGCACCAGTAAGAGCATATGCAAGATGTACTGAAGCCGGTAACCCGTCAAAGAGCTGTTGAATATTTAAGAGTGTGCGCGAGAACTCTTATTATCCTTCAGACACGAAGTCTTCAGGTATACCTGGTGTGCATACCTGATGCCAACCGGATGGTGCCAGTTGTGTAACATGAAGACTCATACATGTGTAACATCTGGGTATTTTTATTTGCAGACGTCCCGCCATCCAGTGGCTTTATCGATACAAATTCGAGGACATAATGGGAAGACTGTATAACTATAAACAAAAGACCATCGCCGTGAGCTGGTCCACCACCAGCGGTACAACAGTGCTAGATGCCAACGGTAAGTGACCACCACCAGCGGTACAACAGTGCTAGATGCCAACGGTGACCACCACCAGCGGTACAACAGTGCTAGATGCCAACGGTAAGTGACCACCACCAGCGGTACAACAGTGCTAGATGCCAACGGTAAGTGACCACCACCAGCGGTACAACAGTTAGATGCCAACGGTAAGTGACCCCACCCACTAGAAGTACAGTATCTTGCAAGATGGTAAGTAGAGATGGTCTTCATAAATGAAACACTTGTGCAGAAAGAAGCCAATGGCTTCTTCAGTCCAATACAGAGAAGACCGGTGGAAGATTAGGAGGAGTTTGAGGTAATTAGTCCCTCAGCCTGGAGTCGATGCGTTCAGTCTATCATTCTTGATATTTTTATCAAGACTAATGGACTGCACACATCGACTCCAGGATGAGGGACTGTTTACCGCATACTCTTCCTGATCTTCCCTTGTTTGCACAGAACTGCTTAATGCCTCAAATGATGTAGTGGAAGTTTTAGCAGTAAAGGTCGAGAACCAAAACCTAGTCATTGTGGTAGTCTACAAGCCTCCGGATGCAACATCCCAGCAATTCCAGGAACAGCTGTTAAAAATTGACCACTGTCTGGAAAATCTTCCAGCTCCTGCACCCAACATCTTGCTCCTGGGGGACTTCAACTTAAGGCACCTAAAATGGAGGAATATAGCAAATAATATTGTTGCAGTAATAACACCAGGAGGCAGCTCTGATGAAAACTCACACTCACACGAGCTTTTAAATCTCTGCACAAAATTCAATTTAAACCAGCAAATAATAGAGCCTACTAGACTGGAGAATACACTAGACCTCATCTTCACTAACAATAATGCTCTGATAAGAAATGTCACCATATCAAAAACAATATACTCAGATCACAACATAATTGAGGTTCAGACATGTATGCGTGGAGCCCCAGACCGACATAATGAGACTAGTCACGAGGGAGCATTCACCAAATTCAACTTCAATAACAAAAACAAAGTGGGACCAAGTAAACCAAGTCCTAACTGATATAAGCTGGGAAGATATACTAAGCAACACAGACCCCAACTTATGCCTAGAACAGATTAACTCGGTGGCACTCGATGTATGCACAAGGCTTATTCCTCTAAGAAAAAGGAGGAGTAGATGTAAAATAGAAAGAGACAGGCGCTCCCTTTACAGGCGACGGAAAAGAATAACAGCGGCTAAAAGAGGTCAATATATCTGAAATGCGTAGGGAGACACTAGTCAGAGAAATAGCAAGCATCGAACTTAAGCTAAAAGAATCCTTTAGGAGTCAGGAATCGCGGGAAGAACTAAAAGCCATAAATGAAATTGAAAGAAACCCAAAGTATTTCTTCTCCTATGCCAAATCAAAATCGAGAACAACGTCCAGTATTGGGCCCCTACTTAAACAAGATGGGTCCTACACAGATGACAGCAAGGAAATGAGTGAGCTACTCAAGTCCCAATATGACTCAGTTTTTAGCAAGCCGCTAACCAGAGTCGAAGATCAAAATGAATTTTTTATGAGAGCCACAAAATTTGATTAACACAAGCCTATCCGATGTTATCCTGACGCCAAATGACTTCGACCAGGCGATAAATGACATGCCCATGCACTCTGCCCCAGGGCCAGACTCATGGAACTCTGTGTTCATCAAGAACTGCAAGAAGCCCCTATCACGAGCCTTTTCCATCCTATGGAGAGGGAGCATGGACACGGGGGTCGTCCCAGTTACTAAAAACAACAGACATAGCCCCACTCCACAAAGGGGGCAGTAAAGCAACAGCAAAGAACTACAGACCAATAGCACTAACATCCCATATCATAAAATTCTTTGAAAGGGTCCTAAGAAGCAAGATCACCACCCATCTAGAAACCCATCAGTTACACAACCCAGGGCAACATGGGTTTAGAACAGGTCGCTCCTGTCTGTCTCAACTATTGGATCACTACGACAAGGTCCTAAATGCACTAGAAGACAAAAAGAATGCAGATGTAATATATACAGACTTTGCAAAAGCCTTCGACAAGTGTGACCATGGCGTAATAGCGCACAAAATGCGTGCTAAAGGAATAACAGGAAAAGTCGGTCGATGGATCTATAATTTCCTCACTAACAGAACACAGAGAGTAGTCGTCAACAGAGTAAAGTCCGAGGCAGCTACGGTGAAAAGCTCTGTTCCACAAGGCACAGTACTCGCTCCCATCTTGTTCCTCATCCTCATATCCGACATAGACAAGGATGTCAGCCACAGCACCGTGTCTTCCTTTGCAGATGACACCCGAATCTGCATGACAGTGTCTTCCATTGCAGACACTGCAAGGCTCCAGGCGGACATCAACCAAATCTTTCAGTGGGCTGCAGAAAACAATATGAAGTTCAACGATGAGAAATTTCAATTACTCAGATATGGTAAACATGAGGAAATTAAATCTTCATCAGAGTACAAAACAAATTCTGGCCACAAAATAGAGCGAAACACTAACGTCAAAGACCTGGGAGTGATCATGTCGGAGGATCTCACCTTCAAGGACCATAACATTGTATCAATCGCATCTGCTAGAAAAATGACAGGATGGATAATGAGAACCTTCAAAACTAGGGAGGCCAAGCCCATGATGACACTCTTCAGGTCACTTGTTCTATCTAGGCTGGAATATTGCTGCACTCTAACAGCACCTTTCAAAGCAGGTGAAATTGCTGACCTAGAAAATGTACAGAGAACTTTCACGGCGCGCATAACGGAGATAAAACACCTCAATTACTGGGAGCGCTTGAGGTTTCTAAACCTGTATTCCCTGGAACGCAGGAGGGAGAGATACATGATTATATACACCTGGAAAATCCTAGAGGGACTAGTACCGAACTTGCACACGAAAATCACTCACTACGAAAGCAAAAGACTTGGCAGACGATGCAACATCCCCCCAATGAAAAGCAGGGGTGTCACTAGCACGTTAAGAGACCATACAATAAGTGTCAGGGGCCCGAGACTGTTCAACTGCCTCCCAGCACACATAAGGGGGATTACCAACAGACCCCTGGCAGTCTTCAAGCTGGCACTGGACAAGCACCTAAAGTCAGTTCCTGATCAGCCAGGCTGTGGCTCGTACGTTGGTTTGCGTGCAGCCAGCAGCAACAGCCTGGTTGATCAGGCTCTGATCCATCAGGAGGCCTGGTCACAGACCGGGCCGCGGGGGCGTTGACCCCCGGAACTCTCTCCAGGTAAACTCCAGGTTCTTCTCTGTACTGGACTGAAAAAGGCATTGGCTGGCGAAAGATTACCAAAAATAAATGGCCTGGACTGTACACAAGCATCTTTTTCCAGGGCTTGTCGGTACCACCAAGTCGGTACCACCAAGTCGGTACCACCTTGTCGGTACCACCTTGTCGGTACCTCCTGACATCTGCACACACGTGGTAGGAGTCTGGTCTGGGATTGGTTGGGGGCTTACTGACGCTCCAAATACAAATTGTGAGCGGTGTTGGGCAGTGCCCTGCCTGTCTACTGACGACACTCCAGCAGACAGTACCCACACAGCAGAATCTTAGCCACTTCCCTGCGTGGATGTAATGCCGTGAGAACTGCGAATGAGACAGTGTGCCTGAGCTAATGACACTGTATTGAATATGAGACACTTGGTTACCTGGAGGTTATTCCGGGGATCAACGCCCCCGCGGCCCGGTCCATGACCAGGCCTCCCGATGGATCAGGGCTTGATCAACTAGGCTGTTACTGCTGGCCGCACGCAGTCCAACGTACGAGCCACAGCCCGGCTGATCCGGCACTGGCTTTAGGTATCTATCCAGCTCTCTCTTGAAGGCAGCCAGGGGTTTATTGGTAACTCCCCTAATGCTTGATGGGAGGCTGTTGAACAGTCTTGGGCCCCGGACACTTATGGTGTTTTCCCTTAGTGTACCAAAGGCGCCCCTACTTTTTATTGGGGGCATTTTGCATCGCCTGCCCAGTCTTTTACTTTCGTAGGGAGTGATTTCTGTGTGCAGATTTGGGACCATTCCTTCCAAGATTTTCCAAGTGTAGATTATGATATATCTCTCCCTCCTGCGTTCCAACGAGTACAAGTCAAGTGCAATATTTGGCGAAGCGTTGCCTCAATAAAGATTCCCAAGCGTTGCACAAGTGTCAAAACCGTTTACATCACTGTTGAAAACTTGTCTCGTACGAGAGGAAGTGTGGCAAAAGATAAATGATTGTTTATTAGCAAATTCTACTTATTCCCCGTTCGTTGTGATGCTCATTCGTGTGTGCATATCCACGAAAGTTAGTAATGAAAATAAGATGCCAGACAAAGAAAATATCTTAAATTTGCTTGCAACAGTTGAAAAAATGTAGATATAAATCCAGATGTACTCCTGTTAACCCTTTTTTTTTGGGGGGGGAGGCAAGTTCCTAGGCCTCTTGTGTATCCATATGCTCTTGCGCTGCCCTCCACAAGATGGACATGGGGTCCACAACACTGAAAAATCAAAATTATATACGTATCACGTATTCTCACACAGTCGCCGCTTCAGCGCACAGACAAGTGCGAATTAACAAATATATACGAACACACAAACTCAATGTAAAAAAACAATAAAAACACCATAAAGACGAACAAATAAATAAATGGCCAAAGTGTGTCACTTTGCATCACCAAAATGCTGATAAAAATACGAAGAAAGGCGATGTTATTCCTCAGAGACGTTGACTGTCTGTTCCTCAGCCTCCGAGGAAGCCAAATTATCTTATACACATGTATCCCAAGTTTGCTCAAGCCTGGACAAATGGTTAACTTACACACACAGACCTACAAACCGAAGCCTCGTGCGCGCCACCTCTAAAATCATGAGACTGTTTACCAAGCTTTCTCCACACATCTGTAAGAGACTTCCCATCCTGATGGTCTTAATGACCGGGGAGGTGAGGGGAAGAAGCTGGTAAGAAGCTTCTTGAAATATTCAGACATGTTAAATTTTGCCCAATAATAACCCACGTGGAGACAAACACGGGAGGTTGATTGATCTGTATATTTCGACCCCCTTCTGGGATCCTCTGCAGCTGAAGAGGATCCCAGAAGGGGGTCGAAATATACAGATCAATTAATTTTCTGAGGTTCTGTCTCCATGCGAGTTATTATTGGGCATTAACCAGTGTCCGTTACGCTTTAGTTATTCATATCAAGTTTTGATTCGTTTGAAGATGATTCACTTTTCCTGAAATAATGAAGAATGAACAGATGATCTCAGTTCTGAAGACTGAACGTTTGAACCACAATCCATTTTCATTTCTTAAAGACCAATTACCACTAAACCACAATCCATCCTAAAGCCACGATGATCAAAACTTGTGAGCAACTTAGGTTCTGCTGATATAACTTAAACGAAAACACGTTTTTGTAGACCCGATACTTAAACCATAACCTCCCCCTGAACTCCCGAAGACAAAAGAATCTTAAAATCCCGTTTGAAATCACGAAGACGAAACAGATAAATCCCCCAAAGTGCTTCTCGAAGACTTCAAAAAACAGGAGATGTCCCCCACAAACCTCCTTCAACAAGCCTTCAAAATGAACCAAGGTAAAAGCCACAAACTCTGGTGATAGGTTGGGTGGGTGGGAGGAGGCAGGTGCGGAGAACGCTCAGTATAAGCGTGGCGGGGATAGAGTTACTGGCAAGCATAGTGTAAACATCTTAGGGCTCACCTTGTGCACGTAAAAAGAGCCAGTTCCCCCCCAAGGCTGGGATGAGTGCTCGGCGGGCCAGGTGATGCATGCATACCACACGCTAACTTATACATGCATTCCCCCGCATATGTATACATGAATAAATCTGTCTATGGTCGGTTAGTTTCGTTGGGCAATGAGGGAGGATGCATCTCTCAACAACGTATATTCGTGTATTCATATATATACATATATATATATAGATATATACATATATATATATATATATATATATATATATATATATATATATATATATATATATATATATATATATCTAACCTGTCTGTATTTTATACCATTTTAATATTCGTATAAATACATACACACTGTGAATAAGTGGGTATAGTTTATTAATGTTGATAGTTTGAAACCTATCGACTGTTCTCAAAGACGCTGGTCACCAAAAAAATTAATATTTAATTTTAAGATTAAGATTATTATGGTTGGAGTCAAGAAGAACGTCTTACTGCGTATATATGATGTGAGAGGCACATCACTGTGCAACATGCTGTGTGTGAGGCACATCACTGTGCAACATGCTGTGTGAGGCACATCACTGTGCAACATGCTGTGTGAGGCACATCACTGTGCAACATGCTGTGTGAGGCACATCACTGTGCAACATGCTGTGTGAGAGGCTGTTAGGTAAGACACATATGCAACAGTTAGGTATCTTTATTTTGAAACGTTTCGCCTACACAGTAGGCTTCTTCAGTCGAGTACAGAAAAGTTGATAGAAGCAGAAGATACTTGAAGACGATGTAATCAGTCCATCACCCTTAAAGTTTTGAGGTGGTCAGTCCCTCAGTCTGGAGAAGAGCATTGTTCCATGGTATGAAACAATATGGAGGTGAAGTGACAGGATGGAGCACTTATATAGCGCCAACAGGTGAGACGTAGGTCACTAGGAGAGGTAAGAACTCAGATGTTGGGAGGTCAGGTCCCTCTCAAATCCAGCCGTTCTCACTAGTAGAGGTTGTAGAAGTTGATTGTAGGTCTGTACCAAGAAACCCTTGTGTTGCAGTGTCTGACAGAATGAACATTAAAAAGGTATAAAATACCGACAGGTTGTTAGGTAAGACACATATGCAACAGTTAGGTATCTTTATTTTGAAACGTTTCGCCTACACAGTAGGCTTCTTCAGTCAAGTACAGACACAAGGGTTTCTTGGTACAGACCTATAATCAACTTCTACAACCTCTACTAGTGAGAACGGCTGGATTTGAGAGGGACCTGACCTCCCAACATCTGAGTTCTTACCTCTCCTAGTGGCTTACGTCTCACCTCTTGGCGCTATAAAAAGCCCCATCCTGTCACTTCTTCTCCATATTGTTTCATACTATGGAACAATGCTCTTCTTCAGACTGAGGGACTGACCACCTCAAAACTTTAAGGGTGATGGACTGATTACATCGTCTTCAAGTATCTTCTGCTTCTATCAACTTTTCTGTACTCGACTGAAGAAGCCTACTGTGTAGGCGAAACGTTTCAAAATAAAGATACATAACTGTTGCATATGTGTCTTACCTAACAACCTGTCGGTATTTTATACCTTTTTAATGTTCACTGTGTGAGAGGCACATCACTGTGCAACATGCTGTGTGAGGCACATCACTGTGCAACATGCTGTGTGAGAGGCACATCACTGTGCAACATGCTGTGTGAGGCACATCACTGTGCAACATGCTGTGTGAGGCACATCACTGTGCAACATGCTGTGTGAAAGGCACATCACTGTGCAACATGCTGTGTGAAAGGCACATCACTGTGCAACATGCTGTGAGAGAGGCACATCACTGTGCAACATGCTGTGTGAGGCACATCACTGTGCAACATGCTGTGTGAGGCACATCACTGTGCAACATGCTGTGTGAGGCACATCACTGTGCAACATGCTGTGTGAGGCACATCACTGTGCAACATGCTGTGAGAGGCACATCACTGTGCAACATGCTGTGTGAGGCACATCACTGTGCAACATGCTGTGAAAGGCACATCACTGTGCAACATGCTGTGTGAGGCACATCACTGTGCAACATGCTGTGTGAAAGGCACATCACTGTGCAACATGCTGTGTGAGAGGCACATCACTGTGCAACATGCTGTGTGAAAGGCACATCACTGTGCAACATGCTGTGTGAAAGGCACATCACTGTGCAACATGCTGTGTGAGAGGCACATCACTGTGCAACATGCTGTGTGAGAGGCACATCACTGTGCAACATGCTGTGTGAGAGGCACATCACTGTGCAACATGCTGTGTGAGAGGCACATCACTGTGCAACATGCTGTGTGAGAGGCACATCACTGTGCAACATGCTGTGTGAGAGGCACATCACTGTGCAACATGCTGTGTGAGAGGCACATCACTGTGCAACATGCTGTGTGAGAGGCACATCACTGTGCAACATGCTGTGTGAGAGATACATCACTGTGCAACATGCTGTGTGAGAGGCACACCACTGTGCAACATGCTGTGTGAGAGGCACACCACTGTGCAACATGCTGTGTGAGAGGCACATCACTGTGCAACATGCTGTGTGAGAGGCACATCACTGTGCAACATGCTGTGTGAGAGGCACATCACTGTGCAACATGCTGCGTGAGAGGCACATCACTGTGCAACATGCTGCGTGAGAGGCACATCACTGTGCAATATGCTGCGTGAGAGGCACATCACTGTGCAATATGCTGTGTGAGAGGCACATCACTGTGCAACATGCTGTGTGAGAGATACATCACTGTGCAACATGCTGTGTGAGAGGCACATCACTGTGCAACATGCTGTGTGAGAGATACATCACTGTGCAACATGCTGTGTGAGGGGCACATCACTGTGCAACATGCAGTGTGAGGCACATCACTGTGCAACATGCTGTGAGGCACATCACTGTGCAACATGCTGTGAGGCACATCACTGTGCAACATGCTGTGTGAGGCACATCACTGTGCAACATGCTGTGTGATGCACATCACTGTGCAACATGCTGTGTGAGGCACATCACTGTGCAACATGCTGTGTGAGGCACATCACTGTGCAACATGCTGTGTGAGGCACATCACTGTGCAACATGCTGTGTGAGGCACATCACTGTGCAACATGCTGTGTGAGAGGCACATCACTGTGCAACATGCTGTGTGAGAGGCACATCACTGTGCAACATGCTGTGTGAGAGGCACATCACTGTGCAACATGCTGTGTGAGAGGCACATCACTGTGCAACATGCTGTGTGAGAGGCACATCACTGTGCAACATGCTGTGTGAGAGGCACATCACTGTGCAACATGCTGTGTGAGAGGCACATCACTGTGCAACATGCTGTGTGAGAGGCACATCACTGTGCAACATGCTGTGTGAGAGGCACATCACTGTGCAACATGCTGTGTGAGAGGCACATCACTGTGCAACATGCTGTGTGAGAGGCACATCACTGTGCAACATGCTGTGTGAGAGGCACATCACTGTGCAACATGCTGTGTGAGAGGCACATCACTGTGCAACATGCTGTGTGAGAGGCACATCACTGTGCAACATGCTGTGTGAGAGGCACATCACTGTGCAACATGCTGTGTGAGAGGCACATCACTGTGCAACATGCTGTGTGAGAGGCACATCACTGTGCAACATGCTGTGTGAGAGGCACATCACTGTGCAACATGCTGTGTGAGAGGCACATCACTGTGCAACATGCTGAGTGTGAGGCACATCACTGTGCAACATGCTGTGGGAGGCACATCACTGTGCAACATGCTGTGTGAGGCACATCACTGTGCAACATGCTGTGTGAGGCACATCACTGTGCAACATGCTGTGTGAGGCACATCACTGTGCAACATGCTGTGAGAGGCACATCACTGTGCAACATGCTGTGTGAGGCACACTGTGCAACATGCTGTGTGAGGCACACTGTGCAACATGCTGTGTGAGGCACACTGTGCAACATGCTGTGTGAAAGGCACATCACTGTGCAACATGCTGTGTGAAATGCACATCACTGTGCAACATGCTGTGTGAGAGGCACATCACTGTGCAACATGCTGTGTGAGAGATACATCACTGTGCAACATGCTGTGTGAGAGATACACCACTGTGCAACATGCTGTGTGAGAGGCACATCACTGTGCAACATGCTGTGTGAGAGGCACATCACTGTGCAACATGCTGTGTGAGAGGCACATCACTGTGCAACATGCTGTGTGAGGCACATCACTGTGCAACATGCTGTGTGAGAGGCACATCACTGTGCAACATGCTGTGTGAGAGGCACATCACTGTGCAACATGCTGTGTGAGAGGCACATCACTGTGCAACATGCTGTGTGAGAGGCACATCACTGTGCAACATGCTGTGTGAGAGGCACATCACTGTGCAACATGCTGTGTGAGGCACATCACTGTGCAACATGCTGTGTGAGAGGCACATCACTGTGCAACATGCTGCGTGAGAGGCATATTACTGTGCAATATGCTGCATGAGAGGCACATCACTGTGCAACATGCTTTGAGAGAGGCACATCACTGTGCAACATGCTGTGAGAGAGGCACATCACTGTGCAACATGCTGTGAGGCACATCACTGTGCAACATGCTGTGTGAGGCACATCACTGTGCAACATGCTGTGTGAGAGGCACATCACTGTGCAACATTCTGTGTGAGGCACATCACTGTGCAACATGCTGTGAGAGAGGCACATCCCTGTGCAACATGCTGTGTGAGAGGCACATCACTGTGCAACATGCTGTGTGAGAGGCACATCACTGTGCAACATGCTGTGTGAGAGGCACATCACTGTGCAACATGCTGTGTGAGAGGCACATCACTGTGCAACATGCTGTGAGAGAGGCACATCACTGTGCAACATGCTGTGTGAGAGGCACATCACTGTGCAACATGCTGTGTGAGAGGCACATCACTGTGCAACATGCTGTGTGAGAGATACATCACTGTGCAACATGCTGTGTGAGAGATACACCACTGTGCAACATGCTGTGTGAGAGGCACATCACTGTGCAACATGCTGTGTGAGAGGCACATCACTGTGCAACATGCTGTGTGAGAGGCACATCACTGTGCAACATGCTTTGAGGCACATCACTGTGCAACATGCTGTGTGAGAGGCACATCACTGTGCAACATGCTGTGTGAGAGGCACATCACTGTGCAACATGCTGTGTGAGAGGCACATCACTGTGCAACATGCTGTGTGAGAGGCACATCACTGTGCAACATGCTGTGTGAGAGGCACATCACTGTGCAACATGCTGTGTGAGAGGCACATCACTGTGCAACATGCTGTGAGAGAGGCACATCACTGTGCAACATGCTGTGTGAGAGGCACATCACTGTGCAACATGCTGTGTGAGAGGCACATCACTGTGCAACATGCTGTGTGAGAGATACATCACTGTGCAACATGCTGTGTGAGAGATACACCACTGTGCAACATGCTGTGTGAGAGGCACACCACTGTGCAACATGCTGTGTGAGAGGCACATCACTGTGCAACATGCTGTGTGAGAGGCACATCACTGTGCAACATGCTGTGTGAGAGGCACATCACTGTGCAACATGCTGTGTGAGAGGCACATCACTGTGCAACATGCTGTGTGAGAGGCACATCACTGTGCAACATGCTGTGTGAGAGGCACATCACTGTGCAACATGCTGTGTGAGAGGCACATCACTGTGCAACATGCTGTGTGAGAGGCACATCACTGTGCAACATGCTGTGTGAGAGGCACATCACTGTGCAACATGCTGCGTGAGAGGCATATTACTGTGCAATATGCTGCATGAGAGGCACATCACTGTGCAACATGCTTTGAGAGAGGCACATCACTGTGCAACATGCTGTGAGAGAGGCACATCACTGTGCAACATGCTGTGAGGCACATCACTGTGCAACATGCTGTGTGAGGCACATCACTGTGCAACATGCTGTGTGAGGCACATCACTGTGCAACATTCTGTGTGAGGCACATCACTGTGCAACATGCTGTGTGAGGCACACTGTGCAACATGCTGTGTGAAAGGCACATCACTGTGCAACATGCTGTGTGAAAGGCACATCACTGTGCAACATGCTGTGTGAAAGGCACATCACTGTGCAACATGCTGTGAGAGAGGCACATCCCTGTGCAACATGCTGTGTGAGAGGCACATCACTGTGCAACATGCTGTGTGAGAGGCACATCACTGTGCAACATGCTGTGTGAGAGGCACATCACTGTGCAACATGCTGTGTGAGAGGCACATCACTGTGCAACATGCTGTGTGAGAGGCACATCACTGTGCAACATGCTGTGTGAGAGATACATCACTGTGCAACATGCTGTGTGAGAGATACACCACTGTGCAACATGCTGTGTGAGAGGCACATCACTGTGCAACATGCTGTGTGAGAGGCACATCACTGTGCAACATGCTGTGTGAGAGGCACATCACTGTGCAACATGCTGTGTGAGAGGCACATCACTATGCAACATGCTGTGTGAGAGGCACATCACTGTGCAACATGCTGTGTGAGAGGCACATCACTGTGCAACATGCTGTGTGAGAGGCACATCACTGTGCAACATGCTGTGTGAGAGGCACATCACTGTGCAACATGCTGTGTGAGAGGCACATCACTGTGCAACATGCTGCGTGAGAGGCATATTACTGTGCAATATGCTGCATGAGAGGCATATCACTGTGCAACATGCTTTGAGAGAGGCACATCACTGTGCAACATGCTGTGAGAGAGGCACATCACTGTGCAACATGCTGTGAGGCACATCACTGTGCAACATGCTGTGTGAGGCACATCACTGTGCAACATGCTGCGTGAGAGGCACATTACTGTGGAATATGCTGCGTGAGAGGCACATCACTGTGCAACATGCTGCGTGAGAGGCACATCACTGTGCAACATGCTGTGAGAGGCACATCACTGTGCAACATGCTGTGAGAGGCACATCACTGTGCAACATGCTGTGTGAGAGGCACATCACTGTGCAACATGCTGTGCGAGAGGCACATCACTGTGCAACATGCTGTGTGAGAGGCACATCACTGTGCAACATGCTGTGTGAGGCACATCACTGTGCAACATGCTGTGTGAGAGGCACATCACTGTGCAACATGCTGTGTGAGAGGCACATCACTGTGCAACATGCTGTGTGAGAGACACATCACTGTGCAACATGCTGTGTGAGAGACACATCACTGTGCAACATGCTGTGTGAGAGGCACATCACTGTGCAACATGCTGTGCGAGAGGCACATCACTGTGCAACATGCTGTGCGAGAGGCTCACGGATCACTGTGCAATGCTCCTTAGCATTATAGTTATATAGGATAAGTCAACTGTATTCATCACGTTGGTAACTGTAGATAAGTGGTTTAGAAAACCGTCGAGTTGATAAAGTAGATACTTGTTGCACAAGTGTCTCAATCATCAGTCCTTTAGTCTTGAGGTGGTCAGTCCCTCAGTCTTGAGATGCTTCCTGGTCTCGATCAACGGAGCTGGGCGCTTCTCAAGACTGAGGGACTGACCACCTCAAGACTACTGCTACAATCATAACTAAGCGCTAAACCCACAAGGCTCAGAGCTCCTCTAGACACATACAGGAGCTGCGACTCGACCCCTGCAACCACAACTAGGCGAGTCCACACATACTCGCAGACAGGCGATCTTAACAATGCAAGACAAGCCACGGGGGGAGGGATGGAAATCTTCAGCTCAAGATCTTTCAGATGTCTCCGTGCGTCATCAGGAGCTATGCAATGTTGCAAGAGTAGCAACAGGTGGAATGAGAGGCAGTTTTCTCAGAGTAAGGTAGCGTGGCTAGCGTCACCACACTGCTACCTTACTTTGAGAACCTTCATTTAGAATAAAGCATTACGTATATATCATACTGACAAGGCAGGTTCATGATGGGAGAGAGGGGGTTGGTGATGGGAGGGTGTTGATGATGGGAAAGTGGAGGTTGGTGATGGAAGAAGACTGGTGATGGGAGAGGTGGGAGAGTGTTGGTGATGGGAGACAGGGAGGGGGTTGGTGATGGGAGACAGGGAGGGGGTTGGTGATGGCAGAGAGGGAGGGGGTTGGTGATGGCAGAGAGGGAGGGGGTTGGTGATGGGAGACAGGGAGGAGGTTGGTGATGGGAGAGAGGGAGGGGGTTGGTGATGGGAGAGAGGGAGGGGGTTGGTGATGGGAGAGCTTCTCAACACTCAGGCAGTCAGTTGATGCGCAGTTTTGAGGTCATTCTCCAAGGCTCCCGTTGATGCCGGTGTCGTTCCCACCTCCCGTTGATGCCGGTGTAATTCAGATTATATCCACTGCATAACTAAGGGTGTGTTGTTGGTGGTTGATGTAACACACTCATCACTGACACTGCCAGTACGGCACGAGTGTTGATGCTCGCTGACGTTCGTGTCAGTCTTATCTCTCTCATATGACATGACACAACCAAACTGTTGCAGCTGGACTGGTGAGTGTGCTTGCTAGTTAGGTCTGGTGGAAACGCTAGCTAGCAGCAGTGGCTACTCTCAGACTGAACTTAGAGAAGGGGTGTCATCGGTAAACTTTGTAACGTAGAATTACCGACAAATTGTCAGGTGAAAAGGACACAGACGCAAATAATGTGGCATTTATTCTGGCAACGTTTCGCTCTCCAGGCTTTACAAAGCATTAGATGCATCTGTGTTCTCCTACCTAGCAAACTTCACCGTGTCGCTACCTGTTCCCCCCCATGCATATCTTATTATGTAGATTGTCCTATTAACCACCTTAATGTTGGCCAGGATGACATATCTTTCCCGAGGTTTGTCAAGGTTCAGAGTATTGAACCTCACAGCAGGATATCTACGATCAGGGTATAAGAGGGGGAAGCGTAGCTCAGGAAAGACCTGGTAAATGCGTTCACATTCATAAACGAGGTGTTCACGACTCCTAAATCCGCCAGTCCTCTGCGTTTCTTGTTGTTGTGGTCCGGGTGGAAACGCATTCACAAGGGCCATAACCCATATTGTATCTTATTTTGGTAGAATTATTGCGAATATGTTTGGTAAAATGACACAAGTGCAACTAACGAGACATTTTGTTGTGGCAACGTTTCGCTCTCCAGGAGCTTTGTCAAGCCGTTATAAACAATACATGGATATATGGTATAAACCTATAAAACGTGTCTTTCTAAACCAACATGGAAATATAAACACATATGCAGTTTAATGTGATCCTTTATTGACAACGTTTCGCCCATACAGTGGGCTTTTTCAAGTCACAAACAGATCTACCTGGGGTGGAAGGTACGCGAGTATTTATAGTCAGGTTCAGAATGTGATGAATGGTTTTGAAAACCGACAAGTTGAAGAATTGAGACACTTATGCAACACATGGGAATCTTTATTGAAGAAACGTTTCGCCACACAGTGGCTTCATCAGTCCAATACAAAGTAGAAATGGGTAAGGAGAGTAGAAGTATGAGGTAATCAGTCCCTCAACCTGGATTCGATGTGTTCAGTCCATCACTCTTGTAGTAAGTGCAGCATAGGGCCAGAGAGGTGGCTTATATACTGCGGTGAGATGAGTTGAAGCAGGAGGAGGCGGGATCTTAGTGGGACCTGCCACTAATGTAAGTAGGTCATCGTCCAAAGGTTTGGGCAAGCGTTGAAGTCTTTGTACCAAGATTCCATGATGTTGCTTGCCCAAACCTTTGGACGATGACCTACTTACATTAGTGGCAGGTCCCACTAAGATCCCGCCTCCTCCTGCTTCAACTCATCTCACCGCAGTATATAAGCCACCTCTCTGGCCCTATGCTGCACTTACTACAAGAGTGATGGACTGAACACATCGAATCCAGGTTGAGGGACTGATTACCTCATACTTCTACTCTCCTTACCCATTTCTACTTTGTATTGGACTGATGAAGCCACTGTGTGGCGAAACGTTTCTTCAATAAAGATTCCCATGTGTTGCATAAGTGTCTCAATTCTTCAGGTTCAGAATGTTGAGATCAGGTGGAGAATGCTGCATCTGATGATCTACCGAGTGGGGTTATAGAGTCTAAAATCTTGGGTAGCTTGGATTGGAGATTGGACAAACTTATCCAATTGGATAAGTTTGTCCAATCTCCCATCCATCCAATTGGATAAGTTTGTCCAATCTCCCTTATCCAATTGGACAAACTTATCCAGATGCAGCATTCTCCACCTGACCTCAACATTCTGAACCTGACTATAAATACTCGCGTTCCTTCCACCCCAGGTAGTTCTGTTTGTGACTTGAAAAAGCCCACTGTGTGGGCGAAACGTAGTCAATAAAGGATCACATTATACTGCATATGTGTTTATATTTCCATTGTGTCGGTATTTTATACCATTTATTTCCAATACTACTACCACTTCTCGTGTTCTTTTACCCAAGTTATTTACATACAAGTCCAAGTGAAAGTATATTAAATTGTCCTTATTTGTTTCCAGTACACTTTGAAAGACAGATTTTAAAAACGACGGAACGAATGAGGGGTTTGAGTTTAACGACTCGCTCGCAATGGGTTCAAAACTCACCCGTTCCGTGGCTTGTTTCCAATCGTGTTATTACGATTTGGCGAGTCGTAAAGGCAGGTCAGCGCTAAATCTACGCAGTAAACACCGAGGGAGAGAGAGAGAGAGAGATGTTTGTCTTCACATTCCTTCCTCGATGTTTTTTAGATTTAGCAACAAATGTCTTCATCTACAGATTGTCGCTGTACGGGAGTAAATTCTTGGGTAGCTTTGGGTGGCGGTGGTTTTGATGAGGGCGTGCCTTGTATGGGCCAGTAGGCCTTCTGTAGTGTTCCTCCATTCTTATGTTCTTAACTGTTTTTTCCTGCCCACCAGTTGTCATTCAATGTGGCTGCTAGTGTTGGTTTCCCACTCCCTCCTCGTTCAAGGAGTATATCTTCATACTCTTCTCTCCCTGAGTTGTATTTACTTTCTCCAGCTCTGTGTGAGGTAAAATACACTTTGTACTTCGTCATGAGTGTCTTCAGTCCTAAAGAAGCCGTGATTGTCTTCTTCAGTCCTGAAGAAGCCGTGTCCTGAGCTGCATACAAGTGTCTACCTCACATGTTGTCAGTACCACTGTACAATGGTCATTCTACCAGCTGCACTCTCCTCCCAAGACGCAGTTGACCAAGACTCTCAGTAGCATCCTCCACTACAATGTCTCTAGCAGCCACTAACAACGTCTTTCACAAGGTGTCTTAGCGTGACACTCCTGCGAACGCCTTCACAGAACCCGTGAATGTTCGGATATGCAAATACCACATCTAGTATCGGGCCCTTACTAAGACAGGATGGGACTTACACAGATGACAACAAGGAAATGAGTGAAATATTGAAATCCTAGTACGACTCTGTGTTTAGTGAACCACTAATCGATCTGAGGATCGACGACCCAAATGATTTCTTCATGAATGAGCCTCATAACTCCATAAATGTATGCCAGATTTCCGACATTACCCTAACTCCGATAGACTTCGAAAAGGGCATTGACAACATGCCCATGCACTCGGCCCCGGGCCCAGACTCGTGGAACTGTTTTCATTAAGAACTGCAAGAAACCCCTCTCGCGTGCTCTAAGTACACTATGGAGGAGCAGCTTGGACATGGGTGAAATTCCAGTCACTTAAAACGACGGATATAGCCCCACTCCATAAAGGTGGCAGCAAAGCATTAGCTAAGAACTATAGACCAATAGCTCTGACGTCCCACATCATAAAAATCTTTGAAGAGTGCTAAGAAGCAGGATTGCAAATCACCTGGATTCCCAAAATCTGCACAATCCAGAGCAACATGGGTTCAGGACAGGTCGCTCCTGTCTCTCACAACTACTGGATCACTATGACATGGCCATGGATGCACTGTAAGAAAATCAGAATGCAGATGTAATATACACAGACTTTGCAAAAGCATTTGACAAATGCGATCATGGCGTAATAGCCCATAAAATACGTGCTAAAGGAATAACTGGGAAAGTGGGGAGATGGATCTTCAACTTCCTAACAAATCGAACACAAAGAGTAGTGGTCAATAGAGTTAAATCGGAGGCTGCCATAAGGCACAGTACTCGCCCCCATCTTATTCCTCATCCTCACATCAGACATAGGCAGAGATATACATCACAGCACCGTATCATCCTTTGCGGATGATACTAGGATCTGCATGAGGCTGTCATCTGCTGAGGACGCGGTTAACCTCCAAGAAGATATAAACAAAGTTTTCCAGTGGGCAACGGTAAACAATATGATGTTCAATGAGGACAAATTCCAACTATTCCGTTATGGAAAACTGGAGGAGATAATAACTAGAACAGAGTATACTACAGACTCTGGCCATACAATAGAGCGGAAAAATAATGTAAGGGACCTCGTAGTAGTAATGTCTGAGGATCTCACTTTCAAGGATCACAACAGTGCCACGATCGCACGTGCAAAGAAAATGATAGGATGGATAATGAGAACGTTCAAAACGAGAGATGCCAAGCCAGTGATGATCCTTTTCAAATCACTTGTTCTCTCTAGGCTGGAATACTGCTGTACATTAACATCTCCATTCAAAGCAGGTGAAATCGCAGATCTAGAGAGTGTACAGAGATCCTTTACTGCACGTATAAGTTCTGTCAAGCACCTTAACTACTGGGAACGCTTGGAAGCACTTGACTTGTACTCGTTGGAACGCAGGAGGGAGAGATATATCATAATCTACACTTGGAAAATCTTGGAAGGAATGGTCCCAAATCTGCACACAGAAATCACTCTCTACAAAAGTAAAAGACTGGGCAGGCGATGCAAAATACCCCCAATAAAAAGTAGGGGCGCCACTGGTACACTAAGGAAAAACACCGTAAGTGTCCGGGGCCCAAGACTGTTCAACAGCCTCCCATCAAGCATTAGGGGAATTGCCAATAAACCCCTGGCTGCCTTCAAGAGAGAGCTGGACAGATACCTAAAGTCAGTGCCGGATCAGCCGGGCTGTGGCTCGTACGTTGGACTGCGTGCGGCCAGCAGTAACAGCCTGGTTGATCAGGCCCTGATCCATCGGGAGGCCTGGTCGTGGACCGGGCCGCGGGGGCGTTGATCCCCGGAATAACCTCCAGATATCCAGATATGCACATTTCTCACACGGGTGGCGGATGCTTCCTGGACCCACCAGCTGAGTCCTGCAGCGGGGTCGATCCTGCTGGTGCAAGTTATCATTACTGCAAGTTGGTTGTCCTTGCACCACCTGCAGGGGACGTCTGACCTTGCTTCAACCTTTTATTGAAGGAGCCAGAGAACATAAATATATTCTTTGTGAGTAAAGTATTTATTAAATACCTGACAGTACAGAGGCTGTGTTGTACTCTTCAGGAGAGACGATGAAAAATGATAATAAAAATGGTTCTCCCCGAGGCAAGTCTTACGAGCGCCCCGCTCAGTAGAGCTTTTGGTTACGTGATCGAGCTCTTCCGCTAGCTTACCCGCCTCGGGAAAAAAAAGAGGGGAAAAAAATATTAAACGTCGCGTCCTAAGATCAGGTTTTTCCACGACCTACGAGCCTTCAAGGATGCTAATGGTAGAGCAGTAATCCTGCACATGTCGCACTAAACCTCAAGTGTCTGGAAACAGAGCTGTGAAAGAAGCACATTACCTTTAATAATAATGGAGGAACGAAGGATCGAATCTTATTCCAGTGAATCTTGGGATCCCTCAGGCATGTACGACCAGGGGACTCACAGACCATTCATGGCTCCTGGTTTGTACCGGTATATCTCCCTCCCACCCCCAGTTCTCCCACCCCCAGTCCTCCCACCCCTAAATAAGAAAAAACCTGTGTAGCACACTCCTAAGCAGGAGCGGGCGGGTCTTCCTACCACCTGAAGCCTCCAGGTGTGAACTGCAGCCCTGGTCGGAGGAGTGCTCTTATTACATCACGAGTCCTACACGAGTCCTACAAGAGCATCAAAGAACGATGGAGATAAAAGGTATAAAACACCATGATTGATAAAAAAAACGAACACGAATATTGTGTGATGTGATCCTTTATAGACAACGTTTCGCCCACACAGTGGACTTTATCAATTCCAACCTTCCCAACAATCTCCACCTGACTCTCCACGCTATATACGTCTACTAATGTACTCCTTGCCCAGGTTTGTGACTTGATGAAGTTCACTGTGGGCGAAACGTTGTGTAGTTTCCCAGCATCAAGGTACCTTGAAGTCAAGAAGCCTCTTATTGATAGCCTGGTGTCCTTGCTTCCTAATTGTTCCAGGGGTTCTCTCCCCCCCCAATTGTCTCAACCAAGACCTGGTTGACAGCCTGCTTCTCCAGGCTGTCAACCATGTTGATAAATTAGAAACATGTGCAACACTTGGGTATCTTTAACGAGGAAACGTTTCGCCACACAGTGGCTTCATCAGTCCATACAAAGGAGAATGGTGAAGAACAGAAGTAGTTTGAGGTAATCAGTCCCTCAGCCTCGAGTCGATGTGGTCAGTCCATCAATCTTGAAAAGATTACAGCATATGTGCAGAGAAGTAGCTTATATACCGCAGGCAGGAGAGGTGCAGCAGTCGTTGGTGGTATCACATTTGTTCAGTGTTTACCTGGAGTTTACCTGGAGAGAGTTTCGGGGGTCAACGCCCCCGCGGCCCGGCCTGTGACCAGGCCTCCTGGTGGATCAGCGCCTGATCAACCAGGCTGTTGCTGCTGGCTGCACGCAAACCAACGTACGAGCCACAGCCCGGCTGATCAGGAACTGACTTTAGGTGCTTGTCCAGTGCCAGCTTGAAGACTGCCAGGGGTCTGTTGGTAATCCCCCTTATGTGTGCTGGGAGGCAGTTGAACAGTCTCGGGCCCCTGACACTTATTGTATGGTCTCTTAACGTGCTAGTGACACCCCTGCTTTTCAATGGGGGGAAGTTGCATCGTCTGCCAAGTCTTTTGCTTTCGTAGTGAGTGATTTTCGTGTGCAAGTTCGGTACTAGTCCCTCTAGGATTTTCCAGGTGTATATAATCATGTATCTCTCCCTCCTGCGTTCCAGGGAATACAGGTTTAGGAACCTCAAGCGCTCCCAATAATTGAGGTGTTTTATCTCCGTTATGCGCGCCGTGAAGGTTCTCTGTACATTTTCTAGGTCAGCAGTTTCACCTGCCTTGAAAGGTGCTGTTAGTGTGCAGCAATATTCCAGCCTAGATAGAACAAGTGACCTGAGAGTGTCATCATGGGCTTGGCCTCCCTAGTTTTGAAGGTTCTCATTATCCATCCTGTCGTGGGGTCGTGCCCAAGGGCATGATGAAGCCACTATGTGGCGAAACGTTCCCTCATTAAAGATACCCAATTACTTCACATGTGTTTGATTTATCAACTTGTTAGTTCTCTGAAACATTCACCTACATTACTGTCAACTAGGTCTTGGTTTGACGGTGTGCAGCTAGCACGCCGACGTAGGCACTAAGGTGGGAATGCCACCTACCTAGCAATAGGCCAGCAGACCTATTGCCAGGTAGCCTCGTTCCTTATTCTTACGTTCACACGTTCTGAAACCTGGAGACGTTCTGAAACCTGGAGACGGAACGGAAGACTCAGAACTCTGTTCCTGTAACCACAAATAGGCGAGAGGCAAAGACCACCATCACCTAAGGTGCCACTCCATGACAATGGCACTCTGCTGGGTGTCAAGAGAGTGCCAGGTTCTCTCACCAGATCGAGGTAGGAACAAAAAAGTCTTAGGGAATAAATCGGAAGGAAATTTATTAAGGTGTTGATTACCCGCATGCGGCAGACTGTGTGCGGCAGACTGTGTGCGGCAGACTGTGTGCGGCAGACTGTGTGCGGCAGAGACGGTGTGTGGGGCAGAGACGGTGTGTGGGGCAGAGACGGTGTGTGGGGCAGAGACGGTGTGTGGGGCAGAGACGGTGTGTGGGGGAGACGGTGTGTGGGGCAGAGACGGTGTGTGGGTGAGACGGTGTGTGGGGCAGAGACGGTGTGTGGGGCAGAGACGGTGTGTGGGGCAGAGACGGTGTGTGGGGCAGAGACGGTGTGTGGGGCAGAGACGGTGTGTGCGGCAGAGACGGTGTGTGCGGCAGAGACGGTGTGTGGGGCAGAGACGGTGTGTGGGGCAGAGACGGTGTGTGGGGCAGAGACGGTGTGTGGGGCAGAGACGGTGTGTGGGGGAGACGGTGTGTGGGGCAGAGACGGTGTGTGGGGGAGACGGTGTGTGGGGGAGACGGTGTGTGGGGGAGACGGTGTGTGGGGCAGAGACGGTGTGTGGGGCAGAGACGGTGTGTGGGGCAGAGACGGTGTGTGGGGGAGACGGTGTGTGGGGGAGACGGTGTGTGGGGGAGACGGTGTGTGGGAGAGACGGTGTGTGGGAGAGACGGTGTGTGGGAGAGACGGTGTGTGGGAGAGACGGTGTGTGGGAGAGACGGTGTGTGGGAGAGACGGTGTGTGGGAGAGACGGTGTGTGGGAGAGACGGTGTGTGGGAGAGACGGTGTGTGGGAGAGACGGTGTGTGGGAGAGACGGTGTGTGGGAGAGACGGTGTGTGGGAGAGACACCTCTGTCTCTCCGGCTGGGAGATAATGCTGCTCTTATCTCCCGTTACGTCTCGTTCGGAAACGCTGCAAGGAAGAGAATTTTTTTTTCAAAGACAGGCAAGAAGAAGAAGAAGAAGAAGAAGAAGAAGAAGAAGAAGAAGAAGAAGAAGAAGAAGAAGAAGAAGAAGAAGAAGAAGAAGAAGAAGAAGAAGAAGAAGAAGAAGAAGAAGAAGAAGAAGAAGATGATGATGATTAGTCAAGAAATGGAGGGGGCAAAAAAAATTATAGAACAGAAAAAAACAAGCAAGAGAACCTACGAAGAAAAAGAAGAGAAAGAAGACAGGAAGGATAAGAGGAAGAAGAAGACAGGAAGGATAAGAGAGAGGAAGGAGAAGACAGGAAGGATAAGAGGAAGAAGAAGAGAGGAAGGATAAGAGAGAGGAAGGAGAAGACAGGAAGGATAAGAGGAAGAAGAAGACAGGGAGGATAAGAGAGAGGAAGAAGAAGACAGGAAGGATAAGAGAGAGGAAGAAGAAGACAGGAAGGATAAGAGAGAGGAAGAAGAAGAAGACAGGGAGGATAAGAGAGAGGAAGAAGAAGACAGGAAGGATAAGAGAGGAAGAAGAAGACAGGGAGGATAAGAGAGAGGAAGAAGAAGACAGGAAGGATAAGAGAGAGGAAGAAGAAGACAGGAAGGATAAGAGAGAGGAAGAAGAAGACAGGGAGGATAAGAGAGAGGAAGAAGAAGACAGGGAGGATAAGAGAGAGGAAGAAGAAGACAGGAAGGATAAGAGAGAGGAAGAAGAAGACAGGGAGGATAAGAGAGAGGAAGAAGAAGACAGGGAGGATAAGAGAGAGGAAGAAGAAGACAGGGAGGATAAGAGAGAGGAAGAAGAAGACAGGAAGGATAAGAGAGAGGAAGAAGAAGACAGGAAGGATAAGAGAGAGGAAGAAGACAGGAAGGATAAGAGAGAGGAAGAAGAAGACAGGGAGGATAAGAGAGAGGAAGAAGAAGACAGGAAGGATAAGAGAGAGGAAGAAGAAGACAGGGAGGATAAGAGAGAGGAAGAAGAAGACAGGAAGGATAAGAGAGAGGAAGAAGAAGACAGGGAGGATAAGAGAGAGGAAGAAGAAGACAGGAAGGATAAGAGAGAGGAAGAAGAAGACAGGGAGGATAAGAGAGAGGAAGAAGAAGACAGGAAGGATAAGAGAGAGGAAGAAGAAGACAGGAAGGATAAGAGAGAGGAAGAAGAAGACAGGAAGGATAAGAGAGAGGAAGAAGAAGACAGGAAGGATAAGAGAGAGGAAGAAGAAGACAGGAAGGATAAGAGCGAGGAAGAAGAAGACAGGAAGGATAAAGAGAGGAAGAAGAAGACAGGAAGGATAAGAGAGAGGAAGAAGAAGACAGGAAGGATAAGAGAGAGGAAGAAGAAGACAGGAAGGATAAGAGCGAGGAAGAAGAAGACAGGGAGGATAAGAGAGAGGAAGAAGAAGACAGGAAGGATAAGAGAGAGGAAGAAGAAGACAGGGAGGATAAGAGAGAGGAAGAAGAAGACAGGGAGGATAAGAGCGAGGAAGAAGAAGACAGGGAGGATAAGAGAGAGGAAGAAGAAGACAGGAAGGATAAGAGAGAGGAAGAAGAAGACAGGAAGGATAAAGAGAGGAAGAAGAAGACAGGGAGGATAAGAGAGAGGAAGAAGAAGACAGGGAGGATAAGAGAGAGGAAGAAGAAGACAGGAAGGATAAAGAGAGGAAGAAGAAGACAGGAAGGATAAAGAGAGGAAGAAGAAGACAGGGAGGATAAGAGAGAGGAAGAAGAAGACAGGGAGGATAAGAGAGAGGAAGAAGAAGACAGGAAGGATAAGAGAGAGGAAGAAGAAGACAGGAAGGATAAAGAGAGGAAGAAGAAGACAGGGAGGATAAGAGAGAGGAAGAAGAAGACAGGAAGGATAAGAGAGAGGAAGAAGAAGACAGGAAGGATAAGAGAGAGGAAGAAGAAGACAGGAAGGATAAGAGAGGAAGAAGAAGACAGGAAGGATAAGAGAGAGGAAGAAGACAGGGAGGATAAGAGAGAGGAAGAAGAAGACAGGGAGGATAAGAGAGAGGAAGAAGACAGGAAGGATAAGAGAGAGGAAGAAGAAGACAGGGAGGATAAGAGCGAGGAAGAAGAAGACAGGAAGGATAAGAGAGAGGAAGAAGAAGACAGGGAGGATAAGAGCGAGGAAGAAGAAGACAGGAAGGATAAGAGAGAGGAAGAAGAAGACAGGAAGGATAAGAGAGAGGAAGAAGACAGGGAGGATAAGAGCGAGGAAGAAGAAGACAGGGAGGATAAGAGAGAGGAAGAAGAAGACAGGAAGGATAAGAGAGAGGAAGAAGAAGACAGGAAGGATAAGAGAGAGGAAGAAGAAGACAGGAAGGATAAGAGAGAGGAAGAAGAAGACAGGAAGGATAAGAGAGAGGAAGAAGAAGACAGGGAGGATAAGAGAGAGGAAGAAGAAGACAGGAAGGATAAGAGAGAGGAAGAAGAAGACAGGAAGGATAAGAGAGAGGAAGAAGAAGACAGGGAGGATAAGAGCGAGGAAGAAGAAGACAGGAAGGATAAGAGAGAGGAAGAAGAAGACAGGAAGGATAAGAGAGAGGAAGAAGACAGGGAGGATAAGAGCGAGGAAGAAGAAGACAGGAAGGATAAGAGAGAGGAAGAAGAAGACAGGAAGGATAAGAGAGAGGAAGAAGAAGACAGGAAGGATAAGAGAGAGGAAGAAGAAGACAGGAAGGATAAGAGAGAGGAAGAAGAAGACAGGGAGGATAAGAGAGAGGAAGAAGAAGACAGGAAGGATAAGAGCGAGGAAGAAGAAGACAGGAAGGATAAGAGAGAGGAAGAAGAAGACAGGGAGGATAAGAGCGAGGAAGAAGAAGACAGGAAGGATAAGAGAGAGGAAGAAGAAGACAGGAAGGATAAGAGAGAGGAAGAAGACAGGGAGGATAAGAGCGAGGAAGAAGAAGACAGGAAGGATAAGAGAGAGGAAGAAGAAGACAGGAAGGATAAGAGAGAGGAAGAAGACAGGGAGGATAAGAGCGAGGAAGAAGAAGACAGGGAGGATAAGAGAGAGGAAGAAGAAGACAGGAAGGATAAGAGAGAGGAAGAAGAAGACAGGGAGGATAAGAGCGAGGAAGAAGAAGACAGGAAGGATAAGAGAGGAAGAAGAAGACAGGAAGGATAAGAGAGAGGAAGAAGAAGACAGGAAGGATAAGAGAGAGGAAGAAGAAGACAGGGAGGATAAGAGCGAGGAAGAAGAAGACAGGAAGGATAAGAGAGGAAGAAGAAGACAGGGAGGATAAGAGAGAGGAAGAAGAAGACAGGGAGGATAAGAGAGAGGAAGAAGAAGACAGGAAGGATAAGAGAGAGGAAGAAGACAGGAAGGATAAGAGAGAGGAAGAAGACAGGGAGGATAAGAGCGAGGAAGAAGAAGACAGGAAGGATAAGAGAGAGGAAGAAGACAGGGAGGATAAGAGCGAGGAAGAAGAAGACAGGGAGGATAAGAGAGAGGAAGAAGAAGACAGGAAGGATAAGAGAGAGGAAGAAGAAGACAGGGAGGATAAGAGAGAGGAAGAAGACAGGGAGGATAAGAGCGAGGAAGAAGAAGACAGGAAGGATAAGAGAGAGGAAGAAGAAGACAGGAAGGATAAGAGAGAGGAAGAAGACAGGGAGGATAAGAGCGAGGAAGAAGAAGACAGGGAGGATAAGAGCGAGGACGAAGAAGACAGGAAGGATAAGAGAGAGGAAGAAGACAGGAAGGATAAGAGAGATGAAGAAGAAGACAGGAAGGATAAGAGAGAGGAAGAAGAAGACAGGAAGGATAAGAGAGAGGAAGAAGAAGACAGGAAGGATAAGAGAGAGGAAGAAGAAGACAGGAAGGATAAGAGAGAGGAAGAAGAAGACAGGAAGGATAAGAGAGAGGAAGAAGAAGACAGGGAGGATAAGAGAGAGGAAGAAGAAGACAGGGAGGATAAGAGAGAGGAAGAAGACAGGAAGGATAAGAGAGAGGAAGAAGAAGACAGGGAGGATAAGAGCGAGGAAGAAGAAGACAGGAAGGATAAGAGAGAGGAAGAAGAAGACAGGGAGGATAAGAGCGAGGAAGAAGAAGACAGGAAGGATAAGAGAGAGGAAGAAGAAGACAGGAAGGATAAGAGAGAGGAAGAAGACAGGGAGGATAAGAGCGAGGAAGAAGAAGACAGGAAGGATAAGAGAGAGGAAGAAGAAGACAGGAAGGATAAGAGAGAGGAAGAAGACAGGGAGGATAAGAGCGAGGAAGAAGAAGACAGGGAGGATAAGAGAGAGGAAGAAGAAGACAGGAAGGATAAGAGAGAGGAAGAAGAAGACAGGGAGGATAAGAGCGAGGAAGAAGAAGACAGGAAGGATAAGAGAGGAAGAAGAAGACAGGAAGGATAAGAGAGAGGAAGAAGAAGACAGGGAGGATAAGAGCGAGGAAGAAGAAGACAGGAAGGATAAGAGAGGAAGAAGACAGGGAGGATAAGAGAGAGGAAGAAGAAGACAGGGAGGATAAGAGAGAGGAAGAAGAAGACAGGAAGGATAAGAGAGAGGAAGAAGACAGGAAGGATAAGAGAGAGGAAGAAGACAGGGAGGATAAGAGCGAGGAAGAAGAAGACAGGAAGGATAAGAGAGAGGAAGAAGACAGGGAGGATAAGAGCGAGGAAGAAGAAGACAGGGAGGATAAGAGAGAGGAAGAAGAAGACAGGAAGGATAAGAGAGAGGAAGAAGAAGACAGGGAGGATAAGAGAGAGGAAGAAGACAGGGAGGATAAGAGCGAGGAAGAAGAAGACAGGAAGGATAAGAGAGAGGAAGAAGAAGACAGGAAGGATAAGAGAGAGGAAGAAGACAGGGAGGATAAGAGCGAGGAAGAAGAAGACAGGGAGGATAAGAGCGAGGACGAAGAAGACAGGAAGGATAAGAGAGAGGAAGAAGACAGGAAGGATAAGAGAGATGAAGAAGAAGACAGGGAGGATAAGAGCGAGGAAGAAGAAGAGAGGGAGGATAAGAGAGAGGAAGAAGAAGACAGGAAGGATAAGAGAGAGGAAGAAGAAGACAGGAAGGATAAGAGAGAGGAAGAAGCCAGGGAGGATAAGAGCGAGGAAGAAGAAGACAGGAAGGATAAGAGAGAGGAAGAAGACAGGGAGGATAAGAGCGAGGAAGAAGAAGACAGGGAGGATAAGAGAGAGGAAGAAGAAGACAGGACGGATAAGAGAGAGGAAGAAGAAGACAGGAAGGATAAGAGAGAGGAAGAAGACAGGGAGGATAAGAGAGAGGAAGAAGACAGGGAGGATAAGAGCGAGGAAGAAGACAGGAAGGATAAGAGAGAGGAAGAAGACAGGGAGGATAAGAGAGAGGAAGAAGAAGACAGGAAGGATAAGAGAGATGAAGAAGAAGACAGGGAGGATAAGAGCGAGGAAGAAGAAGAGAGGGAGGATAAGAGAGAGGAAGAAGAAGACAGGAAGGATAAGAGAGAGGAAGAAGAAGACAGGAAGGATAAGAGAGAGGAAGAAGCCAGGGATGATAAGAGCGAGGACGAAGAAGACAGGAAGGATAAGAGAGAGGAAGAAGGCAGGGAGGATAAGAGCGAGGAAGAAGAAGACAGGGAGGATAAGAGAGGAAGAAGAAGACAGGAAGGATAAGAGAGAGGAAGAAGACAGGGAGGATAAGAGAGAGGAAGAAGAAGACAGGGAGGATAAGAGAGAGGAAGAAGAAGACAGGGAGGATAAGAGAGAGGAAGAAGAAGACAGGGAGGATAAGAGAGAGGAAGAAGAAGACAGGGAGGATAAGAGCGAGGAAGAAGAAGACAGGGAGGATAAGAGAGAGGAAGAAGAAGTCAGGGAGGATAAGAGCGAGGAAGAAGAAGACAGGAAGGATAAGAGAGAGGAAGAAGAAGACAGGGAGGATAAGAGCGAGGAAGAAGAAGACAGGGAGGATAAGAGAGAGGAAGAAGAAGACAGGGAGGATAAGAGCGAGGAAGAAGAAGACAGGAAGGATAAGAGAGAGGAAGAAGAAGACAGGGAGGATAAGAGAGAGGAAGAAGACGACAGGAAGGATAAGAGAGAGGAAGAAGAAGACAGGGAGGATAAGAGCGAGGAAGAAGAAGACAGGGAGGATAAGAGAGAGGAAGAAGAAGACAGGGAGGATAAGAGCGAGGAAGAAGAAGACAGGGAGGATAAGAGAGAGGAAGAAGAAGACAGGAAGGATAAGAGAGAGGAAGAAGAAGACAGGAAGGATAAGAGAGAGGAAGAAGAAGACAGAAGATAGTTCCTGACTATGGAACTGAACTTCTCCAGGCCGAGGGACTGACAACCTCAAATTCTACGACTTTAAGGGTGATGGACTGATTACATCTTCTTCACATCTCTACTGTTCCTGCCTACTTTCTGTATTCGACTGAAGAAGCCTACTGTGTAGGCGAAACGTTTCGGAATAAAGTTGTCTAACTGTTGCATATGTGTCTTACCTAACAAGAAGAAGACAGGGAGGATAAGAGAGAGGAAGAAGAAGACAGGGAGGATAAGAGAGAGGAAGAAGACAGGGAGGATAAGAGAGAGGAAGAAGACAGGAAGGATAAGAGAGAGGAAGAAGACAGGAAGGATAAGAGAGAGGAAGAAGAAGACAGGGAGGATAAGAGAGAGGAAGAAGACAGGAAGGATAAGAGAGAGGAAGAAGACAGGGAGGATAAGAGAGAGGAAGAAGAAGACAGGAAGGATAAGAGAGAGGAAGAAGACAGGGAGGATAAGAGAGAGGAAGAAGACAGGGAGGATAAGAGCGAGGAAGAAGAAGACAGGGAGGATAAGAGCGAGGAAGAAGAAGACAGGGAGGATAAGAGAGAGGAAGAAGAAGACAGGGAGGATAAGAGCGAGGAAGAAGAAGACAGGGAGGATAAGAGCGAGGAAGAAGAAGACAGGAAGGATAAGAGAGAGGAAGAAGAAGACAGGAAGGATAAGAGAGAGGAAGAAGAAGACAGGGAGGATAAGAGAGAGGAAGAAGAAGACAGGGAGGATAAGAGCGAGGAAGAAGAAGACAGGGAGGATAAGAGCGAGGAAGAAGAAGACAGGAAGGATAAGAGAGAGGAAGAAGAAGACAGGGAGGATAAGAGAGAGGAAGAAGAAGACAGGAAGGATAAGAGAGAGGAAGAAGAAGACAGGGAGGATAAGAGAGAGGAAGAAGACAGGGTGGATAAGAGCGAGGAAGAAGAAGACAGGTAGGATAAGAGAGAGGAAGAAGAAGACAGGAAGGATAAGAGCGAGGAAGAAGAAGACAGGGAGGATAAGAGAGAGGAAGAAGAAGACAGGGAGGATAAGAGAGAGGAAGAAGAAGACAGGGAGGATAAGAGAGAGGAAGAAGAAGACAGGAAGGATAAGAGAGAGGAAGAAGAAGACAGGGAGGATAAGAGAGAGGAAGAAGAAGACAGGGAGGATAAGAGAGAGGAAGAAGAAGACAGGAAGGATAAGAGAGAGGAAGAAGAAGACAGGGAGGATAAGAGAGGAAGAAGAAGACAGGGAGGATAAGAGAGAGGAAGAAGAAGACAGGGAGGATAAGAGGAAGAAGACAGGGTGGATAAGAGAGAGGAAGAAGAAGACAGGGAGGATAAGAGAGAGGAAGAAGAAGACAGGGAGGATAAGAGAGAGGAAGAAGAAGAGAGGGAGGATAAGAGAGAGGAAGAAGAAGAGAGGGAGGATAAGAGAGAGGAAGAAGAAGAGAGGGAGGATAAGAGAGAGGAAGAAGAAGACAGGGAGGATAAGAGAGAGGAAGAAGAAGACAGGGAGGATAAGAGCGAGGAAGAAGAAGACAGGGAGGATAAGAGAGAGGAAGAAGAAGACAGGAAGGATAAGAGAGAGGAAGAAGAAGACAGGGAGGATAAGAGAGAGGAAGAAGAAGACAGGGAGGATAAGAGCGAGGAAGAAGAAGACAGGGAGGATAAGAGCGAGGAAGAAGAAGACAGGGAGGATAAGAGAGAGGAAGAAGAAGACAGGAAGGATAAGAGAGAGGAAGAAGAAGACAGGGAGGATAAGAGAGAGGAAGAAGAAGACAGGGAGGATAAGAGAGAGGAAGAAGAAGACAGGGAGGATAAGAGAGAGGAAGAAGAAGACAGGGAGGATAAGAGAGAGGAAGAAGAAGACAGGGAGGATAAGAGCGAGGAAGAAGAAGACAGGGAGGATAAGAGCGAGGAAGAAGAAGACAGGAAGGATAAGAGAGAGGAAGAAGAAGACAGGAAGGATAAGAGAGAGGAAGAAGAAGACAGGAAGGATAAGAGAGAGGAAGAAGAAGACAGGGAGGATAAGAGAGAGGAAGAAGAAGACAGGGAGGATAAGAGAGAGGAAGAAGAAGACAGGGAGGATAAGAGAGGAAGAAGAAGACAGGGAGGATAAGAGCGAGGAAGAAGAAGACAGGGAGGATAAGAGCGAGGAAGAAGAAGACAGGGAGGATAAGAGAGAGGAAGAAGAAGACAGGAAGGATAAGAGAGAGGAAGAAGAAGACAGGGAGGATAAGAGCGAGGAAGAAGACAGGGAGGATAAGAGCGAGGAAGAAGAAGACAGGGAGGATAAGAGAGAGGAAGAAGAAGACAGGGAGGATAAGAGCGAGGAAGAAGAAGACAGGGAGGATAAGAGAGAGGAAGAAGAAGACAGGGAGGATAAGAGAGAGGAAGAAGAAGACGGAGGATAAGAGAGAGGAAGAAGAAGACAGGGAGGATAAGAGAGAGGAAGAAGAAGACAGGGAGGATAAGAGGGAGGAAGAAGAAGACAGGGAGGATAAGAGAGAGGAAGAAGAAGACAGGGAGGATAAGAGAGAGGAAGAAGAAGACAGGGAGGATACGAGAGAGGAAGAAGAAGACAGGGAGGATACGAGAGAGGAAGAAGAAGACAGGGAGGATACGAGAGAGGAAGAAGAAGACAGGGATAAGAGAGGAAGAAGAAGACAGGGAGGATAAGAGAGAGGAAGAAGAAGACATCCTCCCTGTCTTCTTCTTCCTCTCTCTTATCATCCCTGTCTTCTTCTTCCTCTCTCTTATCCTCCCTGTCTTCTTCCTCTCTCTTACCCTCCCTGTCTTCTTCTTCCTCTCTCTTATCCTTCCTGTCTTCTTCCTCTCTCTTATCCTCCCTGTCTTCTTCTTCTTCTCTCTTATCCTCCCTGTCTTCTTCCTCTCTCTTACCCTCCCTGTCTTCTTCTTCCTCTCTCTTAGCCTCCCTGTCTTCTTCTTCCTCTCTCTTATCCTTCCTGTCTTCTTCCTCTCTCTTATCCTCCCTGTCTTCTTCTTCCTCTCTCTTATCCTCCCTGTCTTCTTCCTCTCTCTTACCCTCCCTGTCTTCTTCTTCCTCTCTCTTAGCCTCCCTGTCTTCTTCTTCCTCTCTCTTAGCCTCCCTGTCTTCTTCTTCCTCTCTCTTATCCTCCCTGTCTTCTTCTTCTCTCTTATCCTCCCTGTCTTCTTCTTCTCTCTTATCCTCCCTGTCTTCTTCCTCGCTCTTATCCTCCCTGTCTTCTTCTTCTCTCTTATCCTCCCTGTCTTCTTCCTCTCTCTTATCCTCCCTGTCTTCTTCTTCTCTCTTATCCTCCCTGTCTTCTTCTTCTCTCTTATCCTCCCTGTCTTCTTCTCTCTTACCCTCCCTGTCTTCTTCTCTCATATCCTCCCTGTCATCTTCTTCTCTCATATCCTCCCTGTCATCTTCTTCTCTCTTATCCTCCCTGTCTTCTTCTCTCTTATCCTCCCTGTCTTCTTCTTCTCTCATATCCTCCCTGTCTTCTTCCTCTCTCTTATCCTCCCTGTCTTCTTCTTCTCTCTTATCCTCCCTGTCTTCTTCTTCTCTCTTATCCTCCCTGTCTTCTTCCTCGCTCTTATCCTCCCTGTCTTCTTCTCTCTTATCCTCCCTGTCTTCTTCTTCTCGCTTATCCTCCCTGTCTTCTTCTTCTCGCTTATCCTCCCTGTCTTCTTCTTCTCTCTTATCCTCCCTGTCTTCTTCTTCCTCTCTCTTATCCTCCCTAAGAGAGAGGAAGAAGAAGACAGGGAGGATAAGAGAGAAGAAGAAGACAGGGAGGATAAGAGAGAAGAAGACAGGGAGGATAAGAGAGAAGAAGAAGACAGGGAGGATAAGAGCGAGGAAGAAGACAGGGAGGATAAGAGAGAAGAAGAAGACAGGGAGGATAAGAGAGAAGAAGAAGACAGGGAGGATAAGAGAGAGGAAGAAGACAGGGAGGATAAGAGAGAGGAAGAAGACAGGGAGGATAAGAGAGAGGAAGAAGACAGGGAGGATAAGAGAGAGGAAGAAGACAGGGAGGATAAGAGAGAGGAAGAAGACAGGGAGGATAAGAGAGAGGAAGAAGACAGGAAGGATAAGAGAGAAGAAGAAGACAGGAAGGATAAGAGAGAAGAAGAAGACAGGGAGGATAAGAGAGAGGAAGAAGACAGGGAGGATAAGAGAGAGGAAGAAGACAGGGAGGATAAGAGAGAGGAAGAAGACAGGAAGGATAAGAGAGAAGAAGAAGACAGGAAGGATAAGAGAGAAGAAGAAGACAGGGAGGATAAGAAAAATAAATTAACCAGCGTCACTTTAAGACAGATTTTTAAGTATAATTTAGATTAGTCTGGGTTGATTTAGATTAGTTTAATTTAGATTAGGTTAATTTAGTTTGGGTTTATTTACATTAATTTGGGTTAATTTAGATTAGTCTGGGTTAATTTAGATTAGTCTGGGTTAATTTAGATTAGTCTTTGTTAATTTAGATTAATTTAGGCTAATTTAGATTAATTTAGGCTAATTTAGATTAGTCTGGGTTAATTTAGGTTAGTTTACTTTAGATTAATTTAGGTTAATTTAGATTAGTTTGGGTTAATCTAGATTACTTTGGGTTAATTTAAATTAGGTCAGATTACACAAAAACCTGACATCAGAAGACAGAAATAACACGCAGGGCAGACATGATAACGTACAAAATACCTAGAGGAACTGATAGGAACAGTAAGTTGTTAGGTTAAGCTGAGGACGTAATGATGTTCCTATGTACCTACTGAAGAACTCTTTGGTCTCTGGGTACCTACTGACTAGGCTGAAGATATCTGTGGTCCCTGGGTACCTAGTGACCAGGCTGAAGATATCTCTGGTCCCTGGGTACCTAGTGACCAGGCTGAAGATATCTCTGGTCCCTGGGTACCTAGTGACCAGGCTGAAGATATCTCTGGTCCCTGGGTACCTAGTGACCAGGCTGAGGAACGCTTGGTCCTCGGAGACATTAGCAAGCATAATCACTAATTAGCAAATCACTCAGGCAGTTCTGTTGTCTGATGAGGCAGATAACAGCACTGTTTGTGTAACGTCTCCTGGCACGTGACTTTGTTGACACCCCTCACTACATGTTGCAGACGTGTCGGGCAAATTGGTTACTTGTCAGCGGGCCTGTGTCACTGTGGGGGAGGTGTGGGTGTTACTGTGTGAGAGGCACGGATGTTACTGTGGGGGAGGTGTGAATATTACTGTGGAGGAAGGGGAGTTACCGTGGGTGTGAATGAGGAGAAAGACAGGGGGGGATGTGTGAGTGATGAGAGACAGGGGGGCAGGTATGAGGGATGAGAGACAGGGGGCAGGTGTGAGTGATGAGAAGAGAGACAGGGGACAGGTGTGGGCGATGAGACGAGAGACAGGGGACAGGTGTGAGTGAAGAGAAGAGAGAAAGGGGACAGGTGTGGGCGATGAGACGAGAGACAGGGGACAGGTGTGAGTGATGAGAAGAGAGACATGGGGCAGGTGTGAGTGATGAGACAGGGGACAGGTGTGAGTGATGAGACAGGGGACAGGTGTGAGTGATGAGAAGAGAGGCAGGGGACAGGTGTGAGTGATGAGACAGGGGGCAGGTGTGAGTGATGAGACACAGGACAGGTGTGAGTGATGAGACAGGGGGCAGGTGTGAGTGATGAGACAGGGGGCAGGTGTGAATGATGAGACAGGGGGCAGGTGTGAATGATGAGACAGGGGGCAGGTGTGAGTGATGAGACAGGGGGCAGGTGTGAGTGATGAGACAGGGGGCAGGTGTGAGTGATGAGACAGGGGGCAGGTGTGAGTGATGAGACACCGGTCAGGTGTGAGTGATGAGACAGGGGGCAGGTGTGAGTGATGAGACAGGGGGCAGGTGTGAGTGATGAGACAGGGGGCAGGTGTGAATGATGAGACAGGGGGCAGGTGTGAATGATGAGACAGGGGGCAGGTGTGAGTGATGAGACAGGGGGCAGGTGTGAATGATGAGACAGGGGGCAGGTGTGAATGATGAGACAGGGGGCAGGTGTGAATGATGAGACAGGGGGCAGGTGTGAATGATGAGACAGGGGGCAGGTGTGAATGATGAGACAGGGGGCAGGTGTGAGTGATGAGACAGGGGGCAGGTGTGAGTGATGAGACAGGGGGCAGGTGTGAGTGATGAGACAGGGGGCAGGTGTGAGTGATGAGACAGGGGGCAGGTGTGAGTGATGAGACAGGGGGCAGGTGTGAATGAGACAGGGGGCAGGTGTGAGTGATGAGACAGGGGGCAGGTGTGAATGATGAGACAGGGGGCAGGTGTGAGTGATGAGACAGGGGGCAGGTGTGAGTGATGAGACAGGGGGCAGGTGTGAGTGATGAGACAGGGGGCAAGTGTGAGTGATGAGACGGGGCAGGTGTGAGTGATGAGACAGGGGGCAGATGTGAGTGATGAGACAGGGGGCAGATGTGAGTGATGAGACAGGGGGCAGGTGTGAGTGATGAGACAGGGGGCAGGTGTGAGTGATGAGACAGGGGGCAGGTGTGAGTGATGAGACAGGGGGCAGGTGTGAGTGATGAGACAGGGGGCAGGTGTGAGTGATGAGACAGGGGGCAGGTGTGAGTGATGAGACAGGGGGCAGGTGTGAGTGATGAGACAGGGGGCAGGTGTGAATGATGAGACAGGGGGCAGGTGTGAATGATGAGACAGGGGGCAGGTGTGAGTGATGAGACAGGGGGCAGGTGTGAGTGATGAGACAGGGGGCAGGTGTGACTATTTAAATCATTTGTCTATTTGTCATTACTCTGATAAGAAAAAACAAACTCACATGTTAAAAAAATTAACCTGCACGTTGAAATGACTCCCTGTGCGAGCAAGTGACAAGCAGGGGCGCGAGAGGGAACTTAACAAGTGTAAGGAGACCACAACTCTTCAACGTCCTACCATCATGCATAAGGAAATTTACCAACAAACCTCTGGATCAGCCGGGCTGTAGTGCATGCGTTGGACTGCGTACACTTGCAGTCTGATCGATCAGGCCAGCAACCAGGAGACCTGGTCAGGGACTGGGCCGCGGGGGCGCTGACTCCCTGAAAACGACTACAGGTAAACAAATAGTTGTGTTTTAATCCAGGTAAAACAAACAGTGTGACATTATTATCTCTCTTAATCTTGACCTTTCCTTCTGTTATTAATTGTTCCAGCCAGAGAGAGTGTTGTGAAACTGACAACACTCGCCCTGGCTGCAATACTTCACAACACTCTCCCTGGAACAGTTCACAACACCCTCCCTGGCTGGAACAGTTCACAACACTCTCCCTGGCTGGAACAGTTCACAACACCCTCTCCCTGGCTGGAACAGTTCACAACACCCTCTCCCTGGCTGGAACAGTTCACAACACCCTCTCCCTGGCTGGAACAGTTCACAACACCCTCTCCCTGGCTGGAACAGTTCACAACACCCTCTCTGGCTGGAATAGTTCACAACACCCTCCCTGGCTGGAATAGTTCACAACACCCTCCCTGGCTGCAGTAATTCACAACACCCTCCCTGGCTGCAACAGTTCACAACACTCTACCTGGCTGCAACAGTTCACAACACCCTCCCTGGCTGCAACAGTTCACAACACCCTCCCTGGCTGCAACAGTTCACAACACCCTCCCTGGCTGCAACAGTTCACAACACCCTCCCTGGCTGCAACAGTTCACAACACCCTCCCTGGCTGCAACAGTTCACAACACCCTCCCTGGCTGCAACAGTTCACAACACCCTCCCTGGCTGCAACAGTTCACAACACCCTCCCTGGCTGCAACAGTTCACAACACCCTCCCTGGCTGCAACAGTTCACAACACCCTCCCTGGCTGCAACAGTTCACAACACCCTCCCTGGCTGCAACAGTTCACAACACCCTCCCTGGCTGCAACAGTTCACAACACCCTCCCTGGCTGCAACAGTTCACAACACCCTCCCTGGCTGCAACAGTTCACAACACCCTCCCTGGCTGCAACAGTTCACAACACCCTCCCTGGCTGCAACAGTTCACAACACCCTCCCTGGCTGCAACAGTTCACAACACCCTCCCTGGCTGCAACAGTTCACAACACCCTCCCTGGCTGCAACAGTTCACAACACCCTCCCTGGCTGCAACAGTTCACAACACCCTCCCTGGCTGCAACAGTTCACAACACCCTCCCTGGCTGCAACAGTTCACAACACCCTCCCTGGCTGCAACAGTTCACAACACCCTCCCTGGCTGCAACAGTTCACAACACCCTCCCTGGCTGCAACAGTTCACAACACCCTCCCTGGCTGCAACAGTTCACAACACCCTCCCTGGCTGCAACAGTTCACAACACCCTCCCTGGCTGCAACAGTTCACAACACCCTCCCTGGCTGCAACAGTTCACAACACCCTCCCTGGCTGCAACAGTTCACAACACCCTCCCTGGCTGCAACAGTTCACAACACCCTCCCTGGCTGCAACAGTTCACAACACCCTCCCTGGCTGCAACAGTTCACAACACCCTCCCTGGCTGCAACAGTTCACAACACCCTCCCTGGCTGCAACAGTTCACAACACCCTCCCTGGCTGCAACAGTTCACAACACCCTCCCTGGCTGCAACAGTTCACAACACCCTCCCTGGCTGCAACAGTTCACAACACCCTCCCTGGCTGCAACAGTTCACAACACCCTCCCTGGCTGCAACAGTTCACAACACCCTCCCTGGCTGCAACAGTTCACAACACCCTCCCTGGCTGCAACAGTTCACAACACCCTCCATGGCTGCAACAGTTCACAACACCCTCTCTGGCTGGAATAGTTCACAACACCCTCCCTGGCTACAACAGTTCACAACACCCTCCCTGGCTGCAACAGTTCACAACACCCTCCCTGGCTGCAACAGTTCACAACACCCTCCCTGGCTGCAACAGTTCACAACACCCTCCCTGGCTGCAACAGTTCACAACACCCTCCCTGGCTGCAACAGTTCACAACACCCTCCCTGGCTGCAACAGTTCACAACACCCTCCCTGGCTGCAACAGTTCACAACACCCTCCCTGGCTGCAACAGTTCACAACACCTGATACACAGAGCTGTGTAGCAGTGGTAGTGTGCTCACCAGACTCAATTTGTACGAGTAAATTGCAATTATTATTTCTTCCTTCGTTTTCTCCGCAGGCATCAAACTAGCCTTCCTTAGAAGATAAAAATATTTCAGGTAACCAAGTAAACGTCTTCTACTAGCCTAGGAACATGTGCACCACCCTCTCCCTTTCTTGGTTCAATTTTAAGTCTCTAGTTCTAATAGGAATTCATGTTTGCATTCCAGGTGGTCTCGACTACAGTGTGTCCTCCTGTGACTACAGGAACTACAAGAGTGTTGGAAATCGTGTTATAAAAGGCTGGATTACTGACACTACGTTGGGTAAAAACGACACATGCACAACTTAGGCGACACTTTACTGGCGAGAGCGAAACCGTGGCTACTGTAAAATGTCGCATAGTTGCGCATGTGTCCTTTTGCCAGCACAGTTTGAATTCCCAGCAATAGTTTCTTGCCATGTGTGAACACTGATAGGAGTTAAGGACTCGTCACACACACACACACACACACACACACGACCAGCGGCGACCAATGAAGAGGGGCCAGGAGCCGTGACTCGATCCCTGCAACCACAACTAGGCAAGTATACACAAACATTGCGTCCTTCACGTTTATATTTACTTTATTTTACTCCAGTAACTATTGACACATTAGAGTTATCAGTTTACGTAATGTTGATCCTCGTTTCTGTTTCACCTCCATCCCTCCCGTGCAACCCCCTCCCCCACACACACACGAGTTGCAACAGCACAACAGCAAGAATAAAGCAGCAGCAGTGACAGTAACAACACTAACAGAATCAACAGTAGATCGGTCACAAAAGCTGTATCAACAGCAGCAACGGCACCAACAGTAATACCAACATAATCAACAGTTACAGCAACAGCAGCATATCAGTCGCAGAAGCTGTATCGACAACAGCAGCAGCACTAGTGTTGAACACTGCTCAGTGAACACATGATTGGCTAAAATACACGACACACACACAAGGTCAGGAGCTATGACCCGACCCCTGCAACCACAATCAGGTGAGTACACACACAAACCAAACTAACAATCAGTCTAGATTCAACCTGCAAAGTTAACCTGTAGCTTTTAAACAATCCAAGCACAAACAAGCCAAGCATAACACAAATACAGAGAAACACATCTGTAGCTAAACACAGACCAAACACAGGTAATTCCGCACACTAGCCAGAACCGCACTGTAACGCATTGGGCATACCTGTCCCCCTCACTGCTGGAAAAGGTGTGGAAGGGTGACGGTGGGGAGGGAAGGTGATAGGACATGGAAGGGTGACTGGTTATAGGATGGGGGGGGGGGGAGAAGCTATGACAATTACACAAATAACCCGCAGAAAAGATAGAGAAAAGCTTCAAACGATGTTTCGGTCCGACTTGAACCATTTACAAAGTCGGACCGAGAAGTCGTAAGCTTTCTTCTCTTACGTGCAGGTTACGTGCAGGTTACGTGCAGGTTATTCATGTATTGTTCCAGTCACGGGACTGTGCCTTTTTGGTCTTCTAGAACAATTTATTTTGACTGTTGGGCCACACCACCAACTTACTGGTTGACAACAATTTGGACACTCTGGAAAAACCATATCCCGATTAAATTCTGCGAATAAATAAAATATTCTGGCACAGGTTCAAACCCCACCCGTGGTATGGTTTGTTTACCTAATTCATTATTCTACGATTCATTTTAACCATATTTTCGGCAAATTGCTTTTTTATTTCCTTGGTTAAGGTTCTTTAAAACTACTCACCAGTTAATGAGGATATACAGATACTACTTAGGCAAGTGAGGAATTCCCTGCATCAAGATTTATTTACATTCCTGTCAGACACAGCAACATCTTGCGATCTTGATATAGGGAATTCTTCACTTGCCTAATCTATAGTCATGACCTACTTCCACATGTGGATTTGTCCAGTGTGATATCTCCTACGATTGCTTCACCTCACCTGTCTACAGTATATAAGCCACTTCTTCGTGCATATGCTGTATTCTTATCAAGATTGATGGACTGAGTACATCGACTCCAAGCTGAGGGACTGACCACCTCAAATTCCTTTTCTCCAAGATTGATGGACTGTTTACATCTTTATTTCATAACTACTGCTCCCTTTATATTTGACTGAAGAGGCCTACTGTGTAGGCGAAACTTTTCATCAAAAAAGATATCCAACCGAGGCCGGCAGTAACAGCCTGGTTGATTAGACCCTGATTCACCATGAGGCCTGGTCTCAGACCGAGCCGCGTGGGCGTTGACCTCCGGAACCCTCTTCAGGTAAACTCCAGGTAAACCGCTGCACACGTGTCTTAAACTTCTACCCGGAAGATTGTTCCAGGCATCGACACCTCTAAAAACCTTTCCCAGTCTGAGTTTACTAACAGCTGTGATAGACAACAACTCTCGTTTGTGGATTTCAATCAAAAAACACCTGGCGCTGATACTTACAGGTGGCAGGCAGTAAAGGTGACTGGGGGGATAGACAGCAGATGAGGTGACCCACATCCAGGACCAGAAGTAAACAAGAACAATTATCAGAAGGGAGAGTTTGAGAAGTCTGAAGATGCTCGGGCGGGCAGGTGAAGGTACACACGCTAGATCACAGGTGGCGCTGACGTGCACTCACACCGGGATAGACGGGTACCGCGGTAACTCATTTATTCACAACACAAAACTATTATTATTATGATAATAATAATAATAACAACAACAACAATAATAATAATAATAATAATAATAATAATAATAATAATAATAATAATAATAATAATAATAATAATAATAATAATAACAATAATAGAAACACAAGTGCAGTATAATGCCATATTTTACTGACAATGTTTCGCCCACACAGTGGGCTTTACCAAGTTTCAGACAGATCTGAATTTTAAAATGGTGTACAATGCCGACAGGTTGGTAAGCACATGTCCACCAGCTAGGTATCTTTATTCCGTAACGTTTCGGCTACACAGTAGGCTAGGTCGAGATGGGAGTCGACCTCACGAGACATACCACTGTTTCAATGTGTTTCCGGTAACTTGGAACGTAAGGCCTACCGTAGCAGGCCTACTGGCCCAAGCTACGCAGGACCTACTCACACCCACTCACCTACCTATACAGCCTATTTTCAAAGGTACACTAAATGTAACTCTCCTCAGATAACCACCTTATTTCGTGTACGTCTTCTGAACCAGACCTCCCAACAACGCCTTGTATATTCTATATTATGCGTTGTATATTCTATATTATACGTTGTATATTCTATATTATGCGTTGTATATTCTATATTATACGTTGTATATTCTATATTATGCGTTGAATATTCTATATTATGTATTGTATACTGGATATATGGATACTTCTGATGATGGTGAATGTATTTTCACGGTTGGTTGTATTTCACTTAGTGTCCAAAGGTGTTGAGTCTTTCTCAGTTGTTTCTCGACCTTTGATGAGGATTTTTACCTATTCCCTGAGCCCCGTCCTGCTCCAGGCTTGTCTGGTACTTGCCTAGTTAACCAGGCTATTGGGACAAACATACCCAACACAACCTGGTTAATCTGGCACTTAGTGGCCAGATCAATAATCTTACGTGTGTTTATATATATATATATATATATATATATATATATATATATATATATATATATATATATATATATATATATATATATATATATATATATATATATATATATATATATATATATATATATATATATATATATATATAATAGTAAAGTGGGTGAGTAAAGTTAGTAAGTGATTCAGTGGGATCCTGGCTGCTCACTGAGTGGATGGCGCTCAAATCGGGTAAAAGGCAATCTGACATAATACATTGTAAGCCTCGTTAAATAATGAACTTTGGTAGAATATAGCAGTTAAGTCTTGCAGCTTACACGCAACCACTGAGTCTGTGGCTCGTTGACCAACCACTGTAGTACACACACACACACACACACACACACACACACACACACACACACACACACACACACACACACACACACACACACACACACACACATACACACACATCGGGGCCAGGAGCTGAGTCTCGACCCCTGAAATCACAATTAGGTGAGTACACACATATATGCAAAACAATATAAATGCAGAACAACCAATATGAAACAACCGCCAAATTTCAAGCGCTTTCGTGATTTCTCACATTATCAAAGAACTATAAAAATAAAAGATCAACAGGAAGGCCTTTAAGGACGAGACTACACATCGCAATAGCTTCAAACATTGTCTGACGAAGTGGATTCTCGTTGTTCTTAGTGACGCATGTGTGTGTGTGTGTTACATGCACACGGTGGGTAGTGAGTAGTGCATGTTACTGATGCTTAGTATCATGCTGAAGGCGTGGTAGAGTGCTTCCCGTCCTGATCACGTTGAATTTTTCATGATCTTTGTACAGAAAATACTATTTAATTGTACTGTTCTTGCATACACAGTAGGAAGCTTCGATTCTTCCCTCATGTTTGTGATTCTAGTTCACATTGGAGCACCAAGAATTATCCTCATGGCCCTCATGGCCTTGTTCTGGATTACTTCAAGATTATTAATCACAGCGAGTGCAGAGTTGATGCCAGCGTTCCTTCCTAAAGTGCTGTGAGGAGATTTAAGTCTCTTCAGGTCTGCAGACGCAGGTTATTCACAACATCAGTCTTGATTTCAACTCCTAAATATTTGCATTATTCACAGAACTCAAAGTCAGAGTGACTGTTTTGAAAGGGCAGCAGATATTGTTGTAAATATGACAAGATGACACTCAACATCTCTAGCTGTGTAAGATTAAGACACATGTCTCTTAATCTTAAACTTGTCGGTATTTTATACAATTTTCAACATCTGTAGCTGTATGTCCTTAGAACACTGTGGTTGCTGCCCGAGTCATATGTAATAAGTGCCACAAACAGCAGTCTCAGTGAGTCTATGTTTCACGACACAGTCATGTTTACTTAAGGTGGGTAGGATAGACAATGGGTTGGGCAAATATTTCTGTTAGAGAGTTTGAGTTTGAGAAGGACCTGCCTAGGCCGACAAGCCTGCTGTAATGTTTATCCATTTTCATGCTCTTCTTGTGTTGTCTGGGGAGAGGCTGTTTACAGAGGTGTTGTCTGAAGAACATAAGAACATAACGTAACCTAACACTTTTAAAGCAACTTAATTCTTAGTACTTAGAGTTTACTGGTCTTGTATTCCACATCTGAAGACTTGAAAGGTTCTCGTAGTGCTGGTGTTGATTCATTTTATTTACCGTGGCAAAGGTTACTAAGGATATTTCGAGTCGTTTACATGGCCGTCTTCGAGAACGGAAGTGATTTCTTTGATGGTCAGTGGTTTGGAACAGTGCTAATGTTTCCCAGCATCAGTCAGCTCTGCTAGCCAGGGAGGGGTGCTGTGTTGCAGAGACACTCTGATGGAATCACGGATTAGTCTCTCTGAAGATTGTTTGTTCGTGTCATTGCTAGTTATCGGACTTTCTGTATCTTGTTAAGTAAAAGGACACAAGTGCAACTAATGTGACATTTTATTGTGGCACCGTTTCGTTCTCCAGGAGCTTCGTCGAACCGTAACAGCTTGACAAAGCTCCTAGAGAGCGAAACGTCCCCACAGTAAAATGTCACATTAATTGCACTTGTGTCCTTTACCTAACAAGATACAGAAATCCCTAGAACTAGCAATGACACGAACCTGGTTACCTGGAGGTTACCTGGAGGTTATTCCGGGGATCAACGCCCCCGCGGCCCGGTCCATGACCAGGCCTCCCGATGGATCAGGGCCTGATCAACTAGGCTGTTACTGCTGGCCGCACGCAGTCCAACGTACGAGCCACAGCCCGGCTGATCCGGCACTGACTTTAGGTATCTGTCCAGCTCTCTCTTGAAGGCAGCCAGGGGCTTATTGGCAATTCCCCTAATGCTTGATGGGAGGCTGTTGAACAGTTTTGGGCCCCGGACACTTATGGTGTTTTCTCTTAGTGTACCAATGGCGCCCCTACTTTTTATTGGCGGCATTTTGCATCGCCTGCCCAGTCTTTTACTTTCGTAGGGAGTGATTTCTGTGTGCAGATTTGGGACCATTCCTTCCAAGATTTTCCAAGTGTAGATTATAATATATCTCTCCCTCCTGCGTTCCAACGAGTACAAGTCAAGTACTTCCAAGCGTTCCCAGTAGTTAAGGTGCTTGACGTGCAGTAAAGGATCTCTACACTCTCTAGATCTGCGATTTCACCTGCTTTGAATGGAGATGTTAATGTACAGCAATATTCCAGCCTAGAGAGAACAAACAATCTTTAGGGAGACTAATCCGTAATTCATAGTGTCGGTAATTCTACCAGCATTATTACACTTCCTGTACCTTCACTGCTTGCTTCTCATTTCCTCGTGTTAGTGCGAGTCACGTTAGAGGTGTCAGGTAGGATATAACTGAAGCTGGCTTAGACCCAGCTAAGGTTAGGTTAGTATGTCTTGGGGATTCTTTAGACCTCTTAGAAGGTACGAGTGTATCTGCAACAATAAAGGTCATGTGTCCTATACCTTGTGAAGGCACTTTCGTTGCAGATTCCTACCTTCTGACGTGTTGCTTGAACGTATATCAGCATGAATGTTGGTAAGTGCTGATAAGGTAACAGTTCCCAAAATCTGCGTAGAAGGGGGAAGGAGGGAGGAGGTTAGAGAGGGGAAGCAGCCAGTAACCCTCCCCTCCATACATTCCACCAAGAGAGGTGAGTATAAGACATTACTAGAAAGACTGATAATATAACACCCAGGAACAGCAGCAGCAGGAGCAACAGCAGAGCAGCAGCAACAGCAAAGGAGCAGCAGCAACAGCAGGAGGTTAACACTACACAGTGACCTTGAGATGAGCAACACTGGTGGGTTGGCCACTCTCCTTCTTCTCTTCCTACAACACCACCACCACCTACAACACCACCACCACCACCACCTACAACACCAGGACCATCTACAGCACTACAACACCTACACCACCACGACAACCTACAACACCACGACCATCTACAGCACCACCACCACCTACAACACCACCACGACCATCTACAGCACCAACACCACCTACGACACCACCACGACCATCTATAGCACCACCACAACCTACAACACCAACACCACCTACAACACCACCACGACCACCTACAGCAACACCGCCACCTACAACACCACCACGACCATCTACAGCACCACCACCACCACCTACAACACCACCATCTACAGCACCACCACCACCTACAGCACCACCACCACCTACAATACCACCACGACCATCTACAGCACCAGCATCACCTACAACACCAGCACCACCTACAGCACCACTACCATCTACAACACCACCACGACCACCTACAGCACCACCACGTACCTACAGCACCACCACGTACCTACAACATCACCACGTACCTACACAAGGGTACTGAGGCCGCGCAAAGCCTTCGCAACAACAGTGACAAGAAATACTCCGATTCCTAAGCTCTCAGCATATTTACGTTGACAGACGTTTACCTTTCAGTGTATGTATCCTGTGTGTAACACATGGCTGGGACCTCACCAACACTGAACCTGCAACTCTGAAGTGTCCCTGTTCGCAGATGATGTGAAACTAATGAGAAGGATTAAATCGGATGAGGATCAGGCAGGACTACAAAGAGACCTGGACAGACTGGACACCTGGTCCAGCAACTGGCTTCTCGATTTCAACACAATCAAATGCAAAGTCATGAAGATTGGGGAAGGGCAAAAAAGACCGCAGACAGAGTATAGGCTAGGTGGACAAAAGCTGCAAACCTCACTCAAGGAGAAAGATCTTGGGATGACCATAACACCGAGCATGTCTCCGGAAGCACACATCAACCAGATAACTGCTGCAGCATTTGGGCGCCTGACAAACCTAAGAATAGCGTTCCGATACCTTAATAAGGAATCGTTCAAGACTCTGTACACCGTGTACGTCAGGCCCATACTGTAGTATGCAGCACCAGTTTGGAACCCGCACTTGATCAAGCACGTCAAGAAATTAGAGAAAGTTCAAAGGTTTGCAACGAGGCTAGTTCCGGAGCTCAGGGGAATGTCCTACGATGAAAGGTTGAGGGAAATCGGACTGACGACATTGGAGGACAGGAGGGTCAAGGGAGACACGATAACAACATACAAAATAATGCGTGGAATAGACAAGGTGGACAGAGACAGGATGTTCCAGAGATGGGACACAGAAACAAGGGTCACAATTGGAAGCTGAAGACTCAGACGAATCACAGGGATGTTAGGAAGCATTTCTTCAGTCACAGAGTCGTCAGGAAGTGGAATAGCCCAGCAAGTGACGTAGTGGAGGCAGGAACAATACATAGCTTTAAGACGAGGTATGGCAAAGCTCAGGAAGCAGAGAGAGAGAGAGAGAGAGAGAGAGAGAGAGAGAGAGAGAGAGAGAGAGAGAGAGAGAGAGAGAGAGAGAGAGAGAGAGAGAGAGAGAGAGAGATGACCCAGTAGCGATCAGTGAAGAGGCGGGGTCAGGAGCTGTGTGTCTACCCCTGCAACCACAATTAGGTGAGTACACACACACACACACACACACACACACACACACACACACACACACACACACACACACACACACACACACACACACACACACACAAACACACGCACACACACACTGAAGAGCTCGTGATCTATGGAATTGCAGCTAACCTCTTCCCTCGATCGCATTTATCTCACATTCTGTAAGTCCCGTGCGGGTTTAGTGCTTCCGATTCATTATATCCGCCAATCACACTGAGATAACGAAAATAACTTCAACACTGAGTGATCTTTGCAACATCCAACACTGTTTGCAACATCCAACACTGTTTGCAACATCCAACACTGTTTGCAACATCCAACACTGTTTGCAACATCCAACACTGTTTGCAACATCCAACACTGTTTGCAACATCCAACACTGTTTGCAACATCCAACACTGTTTGCAACATCCAACACTGCAACATCCAACACTGTTTGCAACATCCAACACTGCAACATCCAACACTGTTTGCAACATCCAACACTGTTTGCAACATCCAACACTGTTTGCAACATCCAACACTGTTTGCAACATCCAACACTGCAACATCCAACACTGTTTGCAACATCCAACACTGTTTGCAACATCCAACACTGTTTGCAACATCCAACACTGCAACATCCAACACTGTTTGCAACATCCGACACTGTTTGCAACATCCAACACTGCAACATCCAACACTGTTTGCAACATCCAACACTGTTTGCAACATCCATCACTGTTTGCAATATCCAACACTGTTTGCAACATCCAACACTGCAACATCCAACACTGTTTGCAACATTCAACACTGTTTGCAACATCCAACACTGTTTGCAACATCCAACACTGTTTGCAACATCCAACACTGCAACATCCAACACTGTTTGCAACATCCAACACTGTTTGCAACATCCAACACTGCAACATCCAACACTGTTTGCAACATCCGACACTGTTTGCAACATCCAACACTGCAACATCCAACACTGTTTGCAACATCCAACACTGTTTGCAACATCCAACACTGTTCGCAACATCCAACACTGCAACATCCAACACTGTTTGCAACATCCAACACTGTTTGCAACATCCAACACTGTTTGCAACATCCATCACTGTTTGCAACATCCAACACTGTTTGCAACATCCAACACTGCAACATCCAACACTGTTTGCAACATCCAACACTGTTTGCAACATCCAACACTGTTTGCAACATCCAACACTGTTTGCAACATCCAACGCTGTTTGCAACGTCCAACACTGTTTGCAACATCCATCACTGTTTGCAACATCCAACACTGTTTGCAACATCCAACACTGTTTGCAACATCCATCACTGTTTGCAACATCCAACACTGTTTGCAACATCCAACACTGTTTGCAACATCCAACGCTGTTTGCAACGTCCAACACTGTTTGCAACGTCCATCACTGTTTGCAACATCCAACACTGTTTGTAACATCCAACACTGTTTGCAACATCCATCACTGTTTGCAACATCCAACACTGTTTGCAACATCCGACAATGTTTGCAACATCCAACACTGTTTGCAACATCCAACACTGTTTGCAACATCCAACACTGTTTGCAACATCCAACACTGTTTGCAACATCCAACACTGTTTGCAACATCCAACACTGTTTGCAACATCCAACACTGTTTGCAACATCCAACAATGTTTGCAACATCCAACACTGTTTGCAACATCCAACACTGTTTGCAACATCCAACACTGTTTGCAACATCCAACAATGTTTGCAACATCCATCACTGTTTGCAACATCCAACACTGTTTGCAACATCCAACACTGTTTGCAACATCCGACACTGCTTGCAACATCCAACACTGCAACATCCAACACTGTTTGCAACATCCAACACTGTTTGCAACATCCAACACTGTTTGCAACATCCAACACTGTTTGCAACACTGCTGCTCTACATAAATATTGCAAAGTTGCTGTTATTCTATCCGTGCAGGTGGCGTGGAGATTGCAGGTGGCGTGGAGACTGCAGGTGGCGTGGAGACTGCAGGTGGCGTGGAGACTGCAGGTGGCGTGGAGACTGCAGGTGGCGTGGAGACTGCAGGTGGCGTGGAGACTGCAGATGGCGTGGAGACTGCAGGTGGCGTTGAGACTGCAGGTGGCGTGGAGACTGCAGGTGGCGTGGAGACTGCAGGTGGCGTGGAGACTCCAGGTGGCGTGGAGACTGCAGATGGCGTGGAGACTGCAGGTGGCATGGAGACTGCAGGTGGCGTGGAGACTGCAGATGGCGTGGAGACTGCAGGTGGCGTGGAGACTGCAGATGGCGTGGAGACTGCAGGTGGCGTGGAGACTGCAGGTGGCGTGGAGACTGCAGGTGGCGTGGAGACTGCAGGTGGCGTGGAGACTGCAGGTGGCGTGGAGACTGCAGGTGGCGTGGAGACTGCAGATGGCGTGGAGACTGCAGGTGGCGTGGAGACTGCAGGTGGCGTGGAGACTGCAGGTGGCGTGGAGACTGCAGGTGGCGTGGAGACTGCAGGTGGCGTGGAGACTGCAGGTGGCGTGGAGATTGCAGGTGGCGTTGAGACTGCAGGTGGCGTGGAGACTGCTTTTGCGTGGAGACTGCAGGTGGCGTGGAGACTCCAGGTGGCGTCGACACTGCAGATGGCGTGGAGACTGCAGGTGGCGTGGAGACTGCAGGTGGCGTGGAGACTGCAGATGGCGTGGAGACTGCAGGTGGCGTGGAGACTGCAGGTGGCGTGGAGACTGCAGGTGGCGTGGAGACTGCAGGTGGCGTGGAGACTGCAGGTGGCGTGGAGATTGCAGGTGGCGTGGACACTGCAGGTGGCGTGGACACTGCAGGTGGCGTGGAGACTGCAGGTGGCGTGGACACTGCAGGTGGCGTGGACACTGCAGGTGGCGTGGAGACTGCAGGTGGCGTGGACACTGCAGGTGGCGTGGAGACTGCAGGTGGCGTGGAGACTGCAGGTGGCATGGAGATTGCAGGTGGCGTGGAGACTGCAGGTGGCGTGGAGACTGCAGGTGAAGTGGAGACTGCAGATGACGTGGAGATTGCAGGTGGCGTGGAGATTGCAGGTGGCGTGGAGACTGCAGATGGCGTGGAGACTGCAGATGGCGTGGAGATTGCAAGTGGCGTGGAGATTGCAGGTGGCGTGGAGACTGCAGGTGGCGTGGAGACTGCAGATGGCGTGGAGACTGCAGGTGGCGTTGAGACTGCAGGTGGCGTGGAGACTGCAGGTGGCGTGGAGACTCCAGGTGGCGTGGAGACTGCAGATGGCGTGGATACTGCAGGTGGCGTGGAGACTGCAGGTGGCGTGGAGACTGCAGATGGCGTGGAGACTGCAGGTGGGGTGGAGACTGCAGGTGGCGTGGAGACTGCAGGTGGCGTGGAGACTGCAGGTGGCGTGGAGACTGCAGGTGGCGTGGAGACTGCAGGTGGCGTGGAGACTCCAGGTGGCGTGGAGACTGCAGATGGCGTGGAGACTGCAGGTGGCGTGGAGACTGCAGGTGGCGTGGAGACTGCAGATGGCGTGGAGACTGCAGGTGGCGTGGAGACTGCAGGTGGCGTGGAGACTGCAGGTGGCGTGGAGACTGCAGGTGGCGTGGAGACTGCAGGTGGCGTGGAGATTGCAGGTGGCGTGGACACTGCAGGTGGCGTGGAGACTGCAGGTGGCGTGGACACTGCAGGTGGCGTGGACACTGCAGGTGGCGTGGAGACTGCAGGTGGCGTGGAGATTGCAGGTGGCGTGGAGACTGCAGGTGGCGTGGAGACTGCAGGTGGCGTGGAGACTGCAGATGACGTGGAGATTGCAGGTGGCGTGGAGATTGCAGGTGGCGTGGAGACTGCAGATGGCGTGGAGACTGCAGATGGCGTGGAGATTGCAAGTGGCGTGGAGATTGCAGGTGGCGTGGAGATTGCAGGTGGCGTGGAGAGTGCAGGTGGCGTGGAGATTGCAGGTGGCGTGGAGATTGCAGGTGGCGTGGAGATTGCAGGTGGCGTGGAGATTGCAGGTGGCGTGGAGATTGCAGGTGGCGTGGAGATTGCAGGTAGCGTGGAGACTGCAGGTGGCGTGGAGATTGCAGGTGGCGTGGAGACTGCAGGTGGCGTGGAGATTGCAGGTGGCGTGGAGATTGCAGGTAGCGTGGAGACTGCAGGTGGCGTGGAGATTGCAGGTGGCGTGGAGACTGCAGGTGGCGTGGAGATTGCAGGTAGCGTGGAGATTGCAGGTAGCGTGGAGACTGCAGGTGGCGTGGAGATTGCAGGTAGCGTCGAGATTGCAGGTAGCGTGGAGACTGCAGGTGGCGTGGAGATTGCAGGTGGCGTGGAGACTGCAGGTGGCGTGGAGATTGCAGGTGGCGTGGAGATTGCAGGTGGCGTGGAGATTGCAGGTAGCGTGGAGACTGCAGGTTGCGTGGAGATTGCAGGTGGCGTGGAGACTGCAGATGGCGTGGAGACTGCAGATGGCGTGGAGATTGCAGGTGGCGTGGAGATTGCAGGTGGCGTGGAGATTGCAGGTGGCGTGGAGATTGCAGGTGGCGTGGAGATTGCAGGTGGCGTGGAGATTGCAGGTGGCGTGGAGATTGCAGGTGGCGTGGAGATTGCAGGTGGCGTGGAGATTGCAGGTAGTGTGGAGACTGCAGGTGGCGTGGAGACTGCAGGTGGCGTGGAGACTGCAGGTGGCGTGGAGATTGCAGGTTGCGTGGAGATTGCAGGTGGCGTGGAGACTGCAGGTTACGTGGAGATTGCAGGTGGCATGGAGATTGCAGGTGGCGTGGAGATTGCAGGTGGCGTGGAGATTGCAGGTGGCGTGGAGATTGCAGGTGACGTGGAGATTGCAGGTGGCGTGGAGATTGCAGGTGGCGTGGAGATTGCAGGTGGCGAGGAGATTGCAGGTGGCGTGGAGATTGCAGGTGGCGTGGAGACTGCAGGTGGTGTGGAGATTGCAGGTGGCATGGAGACTGCAGGTGGCGTGGAGATTGCAGGTGGCGTGGAGACTGCAGGTGGCGTGGAGATTGCAGGTGGCGTGGAGACTGCAGATGGCGTGGAGATTGCAGGTGGCGTGGAGATTGCAGGTGGTGTGGAGATTGCAGGTGGCGTGGAGACTGCAGGTGGCGTGGAGATTGCAGGTGGCGTGGAGACTGCAGGTGGTGTAGAGATTGCAGGTGGCGTGGAGATTGCAGGTGGCGTGGAGATTGCAGGTGGCGTGGAGATTGCAGTTGGCGCGGAGACTGCAGATGGCGTGGAGATTGCAGGTGGTGTGGAGACTGCAGGTGTGTGGAGATTGCAGGTGGCGTGGAGTCTGCAGGTCTCGTGAAGATTGCAGGTGGTGTGGAGATTGAAGGTGGCGTGGAGACTGTAGGTGGTGTGGAAATTGCAGGTTACGTGTTGATTGCAGATGGCGTGGAGATTGCAGGTGGCGTGGAGATTGCAGGTAGCGTGGAGACTGCAGGTGGCGTGGAGATTGCAGGTGGCGTGGAGACTGCAGGTGGCGTGGAGATTGCAGGTAGCGTGGAGATTGCAGGTAGCGTGGAGACTGCAGGTGGCGTGGAGATTGCAGGTAGCGTGGAGATTGCAGGTAGCGTGGAGACTGCAGGTGGCGAGGAGATTGCAGGTGGCGTGGAGACTGCAGGTGGCGTGGAGATTGCAGGTGGCGTGGAGATTGCAGGTGGCGTGGAGATTGCAGGTGGCGTGGAGATTGCAGGTGGCGTGGAGATTGCAGGTGGCGTGGAGATTGCAGGTAGTGTGGAGACTGCAGGTGGCGTGGAGACTGCAGGTGGCGTGGAGACTGCAGGTGGCGTGGAGATTGCAGGTTGCGTGGAGATTGCAGGTGGCGTGGAGACTGCAGGTCACGTGGAGATTGCAGGTGGCATGGAGATTGCAGGTGGCGTGGAGATTGCAGGTGGCGTGGAGATTGCAGGTGGCGTGGAGATTGCAGGTGACGTGGAGATTGCAGGTGGCGTGGAGATTGGAGGTGGCGTGGAGATTGCAGGTGGCGAGGAGATTGCAGGTGGCGTGGAGATTGCAGGTGGCGTGGAGACTGCAGGTGGTGTGGAGATTGCAGGTGGCATGGAGACTGCAGGTGGCGTGGAGATTGCAGGTGGCGTGGAGACTGCAGGTGGCGTGGAGATTGCAGGTGGCGTGGAGACTGCAGATGGCGTGGAGATTGCAGGTGGCGTGGAGATTGCAGGTGGTGTGGAGATTGCAGGTGGCGTGGAGACTGCAGGTGGCGTGGAGATTGCAGGTGGCGTGGAGACTGCAGGTGGTGTAGAGATTGCAGGTGGCGTGGAGATTGCAGGTGGCGTGGAGATTGCAGGTGGCGTGGAGATTGCAGTTGGCGTGGAGACTGCAGATGGCATGGAGATTGCAGGTGGTGTGGAGACTGCAGGTGTGTGGAGATTGCAGGTGGCGTGGAGTCTGCAGGTCTCGTGAAGATTGCAGGTGGTGTGGAGATTGAAGGTGGCGTGGAGACTGTAGGTGGTGTGGAAATTGCAGGTTACGTGTTGATTGCAGATGGCGTGGAGATTGCAGGTGGTGTGGAGATTGCAGGTGGCATGAAGATTGCAGGTGGCGTGAAGACTGCAGGTAGCATGGAGATTGCAGGTGGCGTGAAGATTGCAGGTGGCCTGGAGATTTTAGATGGCGTGGAGTCTGCAGGTCTCGTGGAGATTGCTGATGGCGTAGAGATTGAAGGTGGCGTGGAGACTGTAGGCGGTGTGGAGACTGCAGGTGGCGTGGAGATTGCAGGTGGTGTGGAGATTGCAGGTGGCATGAAGATTGCAGGTGGTGTGAAGATTGCAGGTGGCTTGGAGATTGCATGTGGTGTGAAGATTGCAGGTAGCATGGAGATTGCAGGTGGCGTGGAGATTGCAGGTGGCATGAAGATTGCAGGTGGTGTGAAGATTGCAGGTAGCATGGAGATTGCAGGTGGCGTGAAGATTGCAGGTGGCGTGGAGATTGCAGGTGGCGTGGAGACTGCAGGTGGCGTGGAGATTGCAGGTGGTGTGGAGATTGCAGGTGGCGTGGAGATTTTAGATGGCGTGTTGATTGCATATGGCATGAAGATTGCAAGTGGCGTGAAGATTGCAGGTGGCATGGAAATTGCAGGTGGCGTGGAGACTGCAGGTGGCGTGGAGATCGCATGTGGCGTAGAGATTGCAGGTGGCGTGGAAATTGCAGATGGCGTGGAGATTGCATGTGACATGGAAATTGGAGGTGGTGTGTTGATTGCAGGTGGCGTGGAGATTGCAGGTGGTGTGAAGATTGCAGGTGGCGTGGAGATTGCAGATGGCGTGGAGATTGCTGATCTCGTTGAGACTGCAGGTGGCGTGGAGATTGCAGGTGGCGTGGAGATTGCAGGTAGCGTGGAGACTGCAGGTGGCGTGGAGATTGCTGGTGGTGTGAAAATTGCAGGTGGCGTGGAGATTGCAGGTGGTATGGAAATTTCAGGTGGCGTGAAGACTGTAGGTGGCGTGAAGGTTGCAGGTGGCGTGGAGATTGCAGGTGGCATGGAGATTGCAGGTGGCGTGGAAATTGCAGGTTGCGTGGAGATTGCAGGTGGCGTGGAGACTGCAGGTGGCGTGGAGATTGCAGGTGGCGTGGAGACTGCAGGTGGCGTGCAGATTGCAGGTGGCGTGAAGACTGTAGGTGGCGTGGAGAGTGCATGTGGTATGGAGATTGCAGGTGGCGTGGAGATTGCAGGTGGCGTGCGCAGTATTGAGGCTGCAACTTGAACACGTCTCTCTCTCTCTCTCTCTCTCTCTCTCTCTCTCTCTCTCTCTCTCTCTCTCTCTCTCTCTCTCTCTCTCTCTCTCTCTCTCTCTCTCTCTCCCTCTCTCTCTCTCTCTCTCTCTCTCTCTCTCTCTCTCTCTCTCTCTCTCTCTCTCTCTCTCTCTCTCTCTCTCTCTCTCTCTCTCTCTCTCTCTCTTTCAGTGTTTCCCGCTAGACTAATTTTGTTGGCAAACTGTTTTTCACGATAGTAAACCATGATGGATTACTAAGTAACACCTGGAGGTCCCAGGAGCTGTAGTGTGGTGAGTCGTGTTGACCGGAGTGCTAAGTAGTTTCCTCACAACACTTTATCCACTCAAGCCTAGTCACGAGTCGGCTCACACAGTGTAAATATGACTAGGGAGCAATACTCTCCTACAGGCTGAGGGACTAACCACCTCAAGACTAAGTCTTCAAGGGGGAGGGACTGATGACATCGTCTCTACATCTCTACTGCCTCCTCTGAGGGGAGGACTCAGCACAGTCTTGAGGTATGGAATATAATTAAGCTTAATCCGAGGAAGGGAAAGACAACTCCAAATCCTTAGATCAAGAGTCTTTCTCTCGGAAGAGGAGAGTGGCATGCAAAGAGTACGTAACCTTACTCGGCGCATGTACATCTCCCCAACCAGGGAACCAGTACTAGGGTTGAACGATGGGGCCCCATCATTCGACCCTAGTACAGGTGCAACTAATGTGACATTTTGTTGTGGCAACGTTTCGCTCTTCAGGAGCTTCGTCAAGCCGTTACAAACAATACATGGACACAGGGTATACGTAGGTACCACGTGACGTGAGAGAGTATATGTAGGTACCACGTGACGTGAGAGAGTATATGTAGGTACCAGGTGACGTGAGAGTATATGTAGGTACCAGGTGACGTGAGAGAGTGTATGTAGGTACCACGTGACGTGAGAGAGTATATGTAGGTACCAGGTGACGTGAGAGAGTATATTTAGGTACCACGTGACGTGAGAGAGTATATGTAGGTACCACGTGACGTGAGAGAGTATATGTAGGTACCACGTGACGTGAGAGAGTATATGTAGGTACCACGTGACGTGAGAGAGTATATGTAGGTACCACGTGACGTGAGAGATTATATGTAGGTACCACGTGACGTGAGAGAGTATATGTAGGTACCACGTGACGTGAGAGAGTATATGTAGGTACCACGTGACGTGAGAGAGTATATGTAGGTACCACGTGACGTGAGAGAGTAGGTCTATTGACCTATGTTGTAGGTGGTAGTAGTAATAGTAGTAGAAGTAGGAGTAGTAACAATAGTAGTAGTAGTAGTAGTAGTAGTAGTAGTAGTAGTAGTAGTAGTAGTAGTAGTAGTAGTAGTAGTAGTAGTAGCAGCAGTAAGTATGCATGCAGTTCCCACGTTAAAATTATCAGCCTTTCTTTACAAATTTAAATAAGTAGAAGAAATCGTAATGACACGATAGGTCTAGTGGCTAACGCGACGGGCTGGAGTTTTGAGACTCTATGACCGCGGGTTCAATCCCTGCCGGGGGTATGGTAGGTAGAAGATATGGGAAGGTACAAGTCTGGGCACAATATTTACGGTTGAGTGGGATAAACTCCCCAGTAGCGCCGTTGAAGCCACAACCTTGGTTACCTTTGAAAATAGGTTGAACAAGTAAATGAGTGGGTGTGGGTGGGTGTGAGTTAGACCTGCCTAGCATAAACCAGTAGGCCAATTCACTGTTCTTCCATCCATACGTTCTTATTTTCAACAATGATACGCACTCTAAAAAATTACATAGTGGGAACGAAAGCTAGTGATGTTCTCCCTGTCACATTCTGTCACACAGAATGGGTCGCACTCGGGAAGTGACAGACTCTGTGAATACCTGGAGTCTACCTGGAGGGTATTCCGGGGATCAATGCCCCGCGGTCCGGTCCAGGATCAGGCCTCCTGGTGGATCAGGGCTTGATCAACGAGGCTGTTACTGCTGGCCGCACGTAGTCCAACGTACGAACCATAGCCCGGCTGATCTGGCACTGACTTTAGGTATCTGTCCAGCTCCCTCTTGAAGACAACCAGGGGTCTATTGGTATTTTCCCTTATGGCTGGTGGGAGGCTGTTGAACAGTCTTGGACCCCGGACATTTATTGTGTTTTCTCGCAGTGTACCAGTGACGCCCCTACTTTTCACCGGCGGTATGTTGCATCGCCTGCCAAGTCTTTTGTTTTCGTATGGATTGATTGCTGTGTGCATATTATTGACCAGTCCCGCCAGAATCTTCCACGTGTAGATTATGATATCTCTCTCTCCTGCGCTCCAGTGAGTACAAGTCAAGTGCTTCCAGGCGCTCCCAGTAGTTAAGATGTTTGATGGAACTTATACGTGCAGTAAAGGTTCTCTGTACATTCTCTAGATCTGCAATTTCACCTACCTTGAATGAAGATGTTAATGTACAGCAGTATTCCAGCCTAGAGAGACCAAGTGATTTAAAAAGGATCATCATTGGCTTGGCATATCTTGTCTTGAATGTTCTCGTTATCCATCCTACCAGTTTCCTCACAGATGTGATAGTGGCATTGTTGTGGTCCTTGAAGGTGAGATTCTCAGATATTACCACACCCAGGTCCTTCACATTACTTTTCCACTCTACTGTGTGATTGGAGTTTGTAGTATACTCAGTTCTAGTTATTATTTCCTCCAGTTTTCCATAGCGGAGTAGTTGGAATTTGTCTTCATTGAACATTATATTGTTCTCTGTTACCCATTGGAAAACTTGGTTTATATCTTCTTGGAGCTTTGCCGTGTCCTCAGCGGATGACACTCTCATGCAGATCCTAGTATCATCTGCAGAAGATGATACAGTGCTGTGGTTTACATCTCTGTCTATGTCTGATATGAGAATGAGGCACAGGATAGGTGCTAGTACTGTGCCTTGTGGAACAGAGCTCTTCACTATGGCAGCGTCTGATTTAACTCTGTTTACCACTAATCTTTGTGTTCGATTGGTTAGAAACTTGAAGATCCATCTGCCTACTTTGCCAGTTATCCCTTTAGCGCGTATTTTGTGTGCTATTACACCATGATCGCACTTGTCAAAGGCTTTTTGCAAAATCTGTGTATACTACATCTGCATTCTGTTTGTTTTCCAGTGCATCCAAGACCATATCATATTAGTCCAGTAGTTGCGAGAGGCAGGAGCGACCTGCTCTGAACCCATGTTGCCCTGGACTGTACAATTGTTGGGAGTCCAGGTGATTTGCAGTTCTGCTTCTTAGATCTCTTGCAAAGATTTTTATGTGGGACGTTAAAGCTATTTGTCTATAGTTCTTAGCTACTGCTTTCCTGCCACCTTTATGGAGTGGGGCTATATGCGTTGTTGTTAGTGACTGTGGAATGTCACCTGTGTCTATGCTCCTCCATAACATAGGGCAAGCAAAAGGGGTTTCTTGCAGTTCTTAATGAGCACAGAGTTCCACGAGGGTGGGCCCGGGCCTGAGTGCGTGGGCATGTTGTCAATGGCTTTCTCAAAGTCTAGTGGAGTTAGGGTTATGTCAGAAATTTGGCATACATTGGAAGGGTTTTGATTCTCAGTCATGAAAAACGTTATTTAGATTGTCTGTCTTTAGACTGATTAATGGTTCGCTAAACACAGTCATATTGAGATTTCAGTATCTCACTCATTTCTTTGTTGTCATCTGTGTAGGATCCATCTTGTCTGAGCAAGGGCCCTATACTAGATGTGGTTTTCGCCTTGTTTTTGGAATATGAAAAGAAATATTTCGAATTTATTTCAATTTCACTAATTGCTTGTAGTTCCTCCTGTCTTTCCTGGATCCTGTATGAGTCCTTTAACTTAAGTTCAATATTTTCCACTTCCCTAGTTAGCGCTTCCTTCTATGTTTCAGATATTCTAGCATTCTTGAGGAGCTCAGTGATTCTTCACCTTCTCCTGTAGAGGGAGCATCTCTCTCTCTCCAGTTTACTTCTTCTCTTCTTCTTTCTTACTTCACCTACCAGAAAGTTGATCTTTTCAAGGCACTGGTTTGGATCCATGTTATTTAAGATATCTTCCCAACATGTTTCATTTAGGACATGGTTTACCTGGTCCCAGTTGATGTTCTTGTTGTTGAAGTTGAATTTGGTAAAGTTACCCTCATAGCCATATGCATTTTGCTGATCAGGACTCCTGTGCAAGTAAGTCTGGACTTCGATTAGATTGTGATCACAACTGATTGTTTATGATATTGTTATGTTTCTTACCAGGTCCTCATTATTTGTGAAAATAAGGTCAAGTTTGTTCTCCAGTCTTGTTGGCTCCACTATCTGCTGACTTAGGGTGTGTTTATTGCAGAAATTCAGCAGCTCGTGTGTGTGTGTGTGACACTTCATCTGCGCTACCTCCAGGGATTATTTGTGCTACAACATTATTTGCTATATTCTTCCATTTAGTATGTCTTAGACTGAAGTCACCAAGCAGCAAGATGTTTGGGGATGGGGCTGGAAGGTTTTCCAGACAGTCACTTTTTGATAGCTGTTCCTTGAACTGTTGGGAAGTTGCATCTAGTGGCTTATATACAAGTACAATGATTAAGTTTTGGTTCTCGATTTTTATTGTTAGAAAGTCAACTACATCATTTGTGGTATTCAGTATCTTTGTGCAAATGAGCGACTCTTTGACACAAGCCAACCCCCCCTTATTGCCTGTTCTTTCTGTCGCATCTGAAAAAGTTGTACCCAGGTATCCATATTTCTTTGTCAAAGTAATCTTTAGTGTGGGTCTCTGTGAAGGATGCAAACATTGCATGTGACTACCTTAGAAGTTGTTGGTGGAAAGCTTAAGGCCCTGTATATTAGCAAATATAAATGAGGTCGTGTTGCATGTTTGTTGGGGGATTTTGTTACTGGCATCAGTAGTTGAGAGTCTGGAGGTGCCACTGGCTGTGCCACCAGTCCAACAAGGCTCCAAGGTGGTGAACTATTTTGGTTATTTCTTTCAATTTTCTTTCTTCGTTTCCTACCACTAAAAAATCACTCTCAGTGAAGTTGTCGTATCTTTTGTAACTACTGTGATTTCTGTTATGATGTGAGGAAAGGTTGTATAGGCAGGTTGTGGGGGTAGTGTGAGGGGTTGAGGACTGTGAGGGCAGTGTGAGTGTTGGGGATGCAGTTGGAGGGTTGGAGGGATAGTGTGAGGGGTTGAGGACTGTGAGGGCAGTGTGAGTATTGGGGATGCAGTTGGAGGGTTGGAGGGGTAGTGTGAGGGGTTGAGGGCTGTGAGGGCTGTGTGAGTGTTGGGGACGCAGTTGGAGGGTTGTGGGGGTAGTGTGAGTGTTGGGGAGGACAACAGACGCTAGTAGCGTGTTTCGATTTTCTGACAATCAAGTCGCCATGCACACTCCAGTGTATGTGTGTGTGTTGCCAACTGCCATGCACACCCCTTTGTGTGTGTTGCCACCAACTATCATGCGCACCCCTGCCGTGTGTGTTGCCAACTGTCATGCCCACCCGTGTGTGCTTCCGACTGTCATGCACACTCTTCCCGTGTGTGTTTCCAGTTGTCATGCACATTTTTCCCGTGTGTGTTTCCAACTGTCATGCACACTCTTGTGTGCAACTGGAACGGTAGACAAATGAATTTTCAAGTTTCTGATAGAAGACAAAGAGTAGTAGTAAACAGAAGACAAAGAGTAGTAAAGTGAATACAACAGAAAACAAAGAGTAGTAAACAGAACACAAAGAATGATAAACAGAACACAAAGAATGATAAACAGAACACAAAGAGTAGTAAACAGAACACAAAGAATGATAAACAGAACACAAAGAGTAGTAAACAGAACACAAAGAATGATAAACAGAACACAAAGAGTAGTAAACAGAACACAAAGAGCAAAGAGTAGTAAACAGAACACAAAGAGTAGTAAACAGAACACAAAGAGCAAAGAGTAGTAAACAGAACACAAAGAGTAGTAAACAAAACACAAAGAGTAGTAAACAGAACACAAAGAGTAGTAAACAGAACACAAAGAGTAGTAAACAGAACACAAAGAGTAGTAAACAGAACACAAAGAGTGGTAGTAAACAGAGCAATATCCAGCACCAGCAAGGTAAAAAGCTCAGTACGTCAAGGCGTTGTCCTGACACCTCTGTTGTTTATTATCCTCATAGCTGACCAAGACAAAAGCAACCAGGCTGTGATGGACATGTGGGCCAGCGGATCTCCAGTAGCAACAGTCTGGTTGACCAGGCTAGCACCAGACAAGCCTGGTCCATGGCCGGGCTCCTGGAGTAGGAAAACTCTCAAAATTCATCAAAGGCATATGAAAGTGTGTTGCCAACTGTCATGCACACTCCTCCCGTGTGTGTTGCCAACTGTCATGCACACTTCTCCCGTGTGTGTTGCCAACTGTCATGCACACTCCTCCCGTGTGTGTTGCCAACTGTCATGCACACTCCTCCCGTGTGTGTTGCCAACTGTCATGCACACTCCTCCCGTGTGTGTTGCCAACTGTCATGCACACTCCTCCCGTGTGTGTTGCCAACTGTCATGCACACTCCTCCCGTGTGTGTTGCCAACTGTCATGAACACTCCTCCCGTGTGTGTTGCCAACTGTCATGCACACTTCTCCCGTGTGTGTTGCCAACTGTCATGCACACTCCTCCCGTGTGTGTTGCCAACTGTCATGCACACTCCTCCCGTGTGTGTTGCCAACTGTCATGCACACTCCTCCCGTGTGTGTTGCCAACTGTCATGCACACTCCTCCCGTGTGTGTTGACAACTGTCATGCACACTCCTCCCGTGTGTGTTGCCAACTGTCATGCACACTCCTCCCGTGTGTGTTGCCAACTGTCATGCACATTCCTCCAGTGTGTGTTGCCAACTGTCATGCACACTCCTCCCGTGTGTGTTGACAACTGTCATGCACACTCCTCCCGTGTGTGTTGCCAACTGTCATGCACATTCCTCCCGTGTGTGTTGACAACTGTCATGCACACTCCTCCCGTGTGTGTTGCCAACTGTCATGCACACTCCTCCCGTGTGTGTTGACAACTGTCATGCACACTCCTCCCGTGTGTGTTGCCAACTGTCATGCACACTCCTCCCGTGTGTGTTGCCAACTGTCATGCACATTCCTCCCGTGTGTGTTGACAACTGTCATGCACACTCCTCCCGTGTGTGTTGCCAACTGTCATGCACACTCCTCCCGTGTGTGTTGCCAACTGTCATGCACACTCCTCCCGTGTGTGTTGCCAACTGTCATGCACATTCCTCCCGTGTGTGTTGACAACTGTCATGCACACTCCTCCCGTGTGTGTTGCCAACTGTCATGCACACTCCTCCCGTGTGTGTTGACAACTGTCATGCACACTCCTCCCGTGTGTGTTGCCAACTGTCATGCACACTCCTCCCGTGTGTGTTGCCAACTGTCATGCACATTCCTCCAGTGTGTGTTGCCAACTGTCATGCACACTCCTCCCGTGTGTGTTGACAACTGTCATGCACACTCCTCCCGTGTGTGTTGCCAACTGTCATGCACACTCCTCCCGTGTGTGTTGCCAACTGTCATGCACACTCCTCCCGTGTGTGTTGCCAACTGTCATGCACACTCCTCCCGTGTGTGTTGACAACTGTCATGCACACTCCTCCCGTGTGTGTTGACAACTGTCATGCACACTCCTCCCGTGTGTGTTGACAACTGTCATGCACACTCCTCCCGTGTGTGTTGCCAACTGTCATGCACACTCCTCCCGTGTGTGTTGCCAACTGTCATGCACACTCCTCCCGTGTGTGTTGACAACTGTCATGCACACTCCTCCCGTGTGTGTTGCCAACTGTCATGCACACTCCTACCGTGTGTGTTGCCAACTGTCATGCACACTCCTCCCGTGTGTGTTGCCAACTGTCATGCACACTCCTCCCGTGTGTGTTGCCAACTGTCATGCACACTCCTCCCGTGTGTGTTGACAACTGTCATGCACACTCCTCCCGTGTGTGTTGCCAACTGTCATGCACACTCCTCCCGTGTGTGTTGCCAACTGTCATGCACATTCCTCCAGTGTGTGTTGCCAACTGTCATGCACACTCCTCCCGTGTGTGTTGCCAACTGTCATGCACACTCCTCCCGTGTGTGTTGCCAACTGTCATGCACACTCCTCCCGTGTGTGTTGACAACTGTCATGCACACTCCTCCCGTGTGTGTTGACAACTGTCATGCACACTCCTCCCGTGTGTGTTGCCAACTGTCATGCACACTCCTCCCGTGTGTGTTGGCAACTGTCATGCACACTCCTCCCGTGTGTGTTGCCAACTGTCATGCACACTCCTCCCGTGTGTGTTGCCAACTGTCATGCACACTCCTCCCGTGTGTGTTGCCAACTGTCATGCACACTCCTCCCGTGTGTGTTGCTAACTGTCATGCACACTCCTCCCATGTGTGTTGCCAACTGTCATGTACTCTCCTGTGTGTGTTGCCAACTGTCATGCACACTCCTCCCGTGTGTGTTGCCAACTGTCATGCACACTCCTCCCGTGTGTGTTGCCAACTGTCATGCACACTCCTCCCGTGTGTGTTGCCAACTGTCATGCACACTCCTCCCGTGTGTGTTGCCAACTGTCATGCACACTCCTCCCGTGTGTGTTGCCAACTGTCATGCACACTCCTCCCGTGTGTGTTGCCAACTGTCATGCACACTCCTCCCGTGTGTGTTGCCAACTGTCATGCACACTCCTCCCGTGTGTGTTGCCAACTGCCATGTACACTCCTGTGTGTGTTGCTAACTGTCATGTACTCTCCTCCTGTGTGTGTTGCTAACTGTCATGCACTCTCCTCCTGTGTGTGTTGCCAACTGTCATCCACACTCCTCCTGTGTGTGTTGCCAACTGTCATGTACACTCCTGTGTGTGTTGCTAACTGTCATGTACTCTCCTCCTGTGTGTGTTGCTAACTGTCATGCACTCTCCTCCTGTGTGTGTTGCCAACTGTCATGCACACTCCTCCTCTGTGTGTTGCTAACTGTCATGCACACTCCTCCCGTGTGTGTTGCCAACTGTCATGCACACTCCTCCCGTGTGTGTTGCCAACTGCCATGTACACTCCTGTGTGTGTTGCTAACTGTCATGTACTCTCCTCCTGTGTGTGTTGCTAACTGTCATGCACTCTCCTCCTGTGTGTGTTGCCAACTGTCATGCACACTCCTCCCGTGTGTGTTGCCAACTGTCATGCACACTCCTCCCGTGTGTGTTGCCAACTGCCATGTACACTCCTGTGTGTGTTGCTAACTGTCATGCACTCTCCTCCTGTGTGTGTTGCTAACTGTCATGCACTCTCCTCCTGTGTGTGTTGCCAACTGTCATGCACTCTCCTGTGTGTGTTGCTAACTGTCATGTACTCTCCTCTTGTGTGTGTTGCTAACTGTCATGCACTCTCCTGTGTGTGTTGCTGTCATGCACACTCTTCCCATCTTTTAGATCATGATGACGAAGCCAGCATCAGATCAATAGTGGGAGAGGCATTGCCATCAACACTACCACGACCCCTACTACCACTACCACGACCATCACTACCACCACCACTACTACCACGACCCCTACTACAACTACCACGACCATCACTACCAACACCAACACTACTATTACCACGACCCCTACTACTGCTACCACGACCCCTGCTACCACTACTACCACGACCCCTACTACCACTACCATGACCACCACCACTACCACCATTACCATCACTACCACCACCACCACCACTGGACTTACTCTCACCTTCCTTGGATCGAACTTGTATGCCTACCATTCTCCAGGCGCTGTGACCCGTGATTAAAAATAAAGTCCATCTCTTCTGCCTATTAGGCCTATTAGATCTTACTTAAGGTGCTGTGTGATGCAAATTACAGTAGGCCTAATTCTAAGTTTAAATTTAAGTCGGTGTGTGTGTGTGTGTGTGTGTGTGTGTGTGTGTGTGTGTGTGTGTGTGTGTTTCACATTCCTGAATGAGACAGTCGGAGGTGGTCACAAGTCTGTCTAAATTAGGTATTGCTTTTTCCTTGCCTACGCTGGGGGATTTTGCTCCCCCCTTCCACCCTCCCCCACCGCGCTACCTTTTGGCAGAATTTTGGCTGAAGTGGTAGCGTAAGGTTGGGTGCTAGGGTTAGGTGGGGCTGACTGGCTGCTGCTGCCTCACCGCCCCTCCAACCACAACATTTTTCGCAATTTCTGCTGTTTATCGCGTGTTTTCTCCTCTTGTCGTGCACTGAGGGGTACGCCGGGATCTGTTCTTCCGGTATACTACGCATTTTTCGAAATGCATGACGCGGCTGTAGAGCTGTAGGCGTTAGAATGGGATGAAAATAGGGAGGATGAAATTCAACGTCCTGGCACCTCGGGTCTGCACAGATGTGTTATGCGAGCGATGCCGACCTCTAGCTTCAACTCCCTTTTTCTCTCCCTTTCGTATGCCCACTGGAAATACAATAGTTTCGTACATACTGCTGATAAGACGGTGGTTCTCAACTTCACCTGTGCTCCTGAAAGCGTCGACGATAGCTCCGGTAGCAGGTTACGAGCGGAGGCGAAGGAAAGATTGGAGACAGGTATGGCATCGTGTAGTCGGCAGGAGTGTTGACGGAGGTGGGAGAGAAGCTGGTCCAGTTGTTACTCTATTTGGCAGATATACTCGTCCTCTCCTTTGTGTGCGGTTTAAGACGTATTTACCGCACTAGGAGAGCAGCCAGATGCACCTGGAAGACCTCTAGAGCTGGACAAGTGCGGGGAAAGTGCCGGAAAGTGCGTAAATATGATCACCAATCCAGTGGGGTAATGTGACCGGCAGTGGACAGTGCGATCTCAAGGTCAGACAAGGGACTTACGATACAGCCCGGCCTGATGCAGCTGCCACAAACACCATTATTTCCTCTCGTTTCTTTTATGCCTCGCCCGCGTTACTGGTCAACGAGGAATTCAGGGCGTGCATCGCGCTCTTGATCTCCGAGGGTGGAGCTGAGAGGGCAAAGGGGGTTTGGTGGTAATGGGTAAATGCTGATAAGGGTACAGCAGGAGTTAAATGTAGTCCTGTGACCACCCTGGCCATGCCAAGGAACATTGTCCAGTTATAGGCTGCTGAGTCTTTGTTGTCACAGGTTTGCTTAACTCGGGGAGCGCACGCGTCACCCTCCTGATTATGACACTCTCTTCTCCCCATGGATGATTTAACCCCCTCCCCCTCCTTCCCTGAGGATGGGGACTAGAGGGAGCCACCTAGCCGTGTCCGAATAAGGGATGCAACGTAAGAGAGGATAGGAGGATGCGAACATCGAGGAGAGGGAGACCTGGTGGCTTTCATGATCACCCGAGCGCCACCTACAATACTTTACACTACTACTACTACTACCCTTCCCTCTCCTGCTCCCTCCCATTTTCACTCTCTCTCCCATTTTCTCTCTCTTTCCCTCCCTCCCCCAGCACTTGCATCCCTATCAGATTCACCCTCACCCATCCCACCTTACACTTCCTCCCTTGTTCTAGTCTCTCTCTTTCTCCCCCTCTCCCTCACCGCTTCCATTCCATCTCACGTTCTCTCACCAGCCTCTCGTATTCTCTCTCTCTACACTTCTTCCCCTGCTCTCTCCCTCTCCCATTCTCACTTTCCCTTCCTTCCCCCAGCTCTCTCCCATTCTCTCTCCATCAGAGACAGCTCCGCAACTCCATCACACACCTCGCATTCTTTACAGCACCTGGTCTCTCAGCCCCTCGCTGGGTCTCTCAGCCCCACACTAGGTCTCTCAGCCCCTCGCTGGGTCTCTCAGCCCCAAACTAGGTCTCTCAGCCCCACACTAGGTCTCTCAGCCCCACACTAGGTCTCTTAGCCCCACTGGATTTGTTAGGCCTACACTGGGTCTGTCAGCCCTACACTGGGTCTGTCAGCCCTACAATGGGTCGGGCAGCCCCACACTGCGTCTGTCAGTCCCACACTGGGCCTCTCAGCCTTACACTGGGTCTGACAGTCCTACACTGGGTCTGTCAGTCCTACACTGGGTCTGTCAGTCCTATACCACTATTATTTTTGTTGTAATCACTGGGAAGCGCTAAAGCTGTAACGGTTCATAAAGTGCCTGGTAATGGGAGGTAATCATTTTGACCCGAGAAATGGGAGGAGGATACTCCAAGTCAGTGGATCAAGAGCTCTTCAACCCCCCCCCCCCAGTGAATGAGAGGTTTATTAACAAATATTCCCATATTTGACAACTTCCCAGAACCTTGAACCTTTTAGCTGAGAACCATCACAACATTGTCTCTCCTCTGCTTCAGCTCTCCAGGGAGAGCTGGAGCATGGGGAGAGGAAGCTGAAGCAGGGGGAGGGAACCAGGGCAGGAAGGTGAGGAAGCAGAGGGCAGAGAGCTGAGTTCTCAGCAGCGGGGAGGGAGCTGAGAATGCAAGGGACAAGGGAAAGAACGTAACTGAGAATAATAATAATAATAATAATAATAATAATAATAATAATAATAATAATAATAATAATAATAATAATAATAATAATAATAAATAATCTTTATTTACTACAAGTACATGTACAAGGTATATAGATCATAGCTGACATCAGTGACATACTGCTATACAGAAAGCCCCTTGTTGTGAAGAGCATTTCGGGCAAATTAGGTCAATTTTGTCTAGAGGATGCGACCCACACCAGTCGATTAACACCCAGGTACCTGTTTTACTGATAGGTGAACATGGACAACAGGTGAACATGGACAACAGGTGAACATGGACAACAGGTGAACATGGACAACAGGTGAACATGGACAACAGGTGAACATGGACAACAGGTGAACATGGACAACAGGTGAACATGGACAACAGGTGTCTTAAGGAAACACATCCTAATGTTTACACCCATACCGGGGATCGATCCCCGGACTTCGGTGTGTGAGCTGAGTGTGCTACCAATTGAGTTACGGGACACCTTATAATGCAGGGACAGAGGGAAGAACGTAACTAAGAATGCAAGGGTAGGGGAAAAGAATGAGGCTAGTACAGATGAAGAACAAGTGCAATGTTCCATTATCCACTTTACATCGTCCGTCCAAAACCACAGAAAGAAAAGTACGACAATATCGAAATATTGAGATTTTTAGCCTTCCGCCTCAGGTCCTCTTCTGTCTGCCTTCCCCATGTACTGAACTGTCTCAGTGTGGACTTCCAGGTCCTCTTTTTTCTGCCTTCCCCAAGTACTGAACTGCCTCAGTGTGGACTTCCAGGTCCTCTTCTGTCTGCCTTCCCCAAGTACTGAACTGCCTCAGTGTGGACTTCCAGGTCCTCTTCTGTCTGCCTTCCCCAAGTACTGAACTGCCTCAGTGTGGACTTCCAGGTCCTCTTCTTTCTGCCTTCCCCAAGTACTGAACTGCCTCAGTGTGGACTTCCAGGTCCTCTTCTGTTTGCCTTCCCCATGTACTGAACTGCCTCAGTGTGGACTTCCAGGTCCTCTTCTTTCTGCCTTCCCCAAGTACTGAACTGCCTCAGTGTGGACTTCCAGGTCCTCTTCTTTCTGCCTTCCCCAAGTACTGAACTGCCTCAGTGTGGACTTCCAGGTCCTCTTCTGTCTGCCTTCCCCAAGTACTGAACTGCCTCAGTGATGCTGGACTCTACCAGGTGGTGAAGACAGCGGCGCCTAACCTTACTATCCCTGCTGGCTTGTAGCGGCCAGCCAGGAAGTGGGAGGTACATAGCAGGGATGATGGAACAGCAGGGAGAATAGCAGCAGCAGCAGCAGCGAGCTTACAACTAGCAGAAGAGAGGAACAGTGAGCAGGCGCAGCAGTAAGCAGAAGCAGAAATAAGGCTGAAGCAGCTCCTGGTTCTTTCTCGAAGAAGAGGGAATGAGAGAGAGAGAAAAGATGATGATGAAGTAGAAACAGAAAAGAAGAAGAGCAGCAGCAAGAACAGGATTTACCAGGAGGAAGAGGAGGAGGAGGTAGGAGCAGCAGCAGGTGGGCTGAGGCGACATACCAAGTACTACATGGTAGGTGAGGGTAAGCAAGCATCTCCAGGCGCCGCTAAGTGTTGACTAATGATCACCTGTCGACGCTGTGACTTTACCAAGCTTACTACTGCTGCTGTTGCTGCTGCTGCTGCTCAGTGTTACTGCTGCTGCTTACTGTTACTCCTGCTTACTGCTACTGCTATTGCTGCTGCTGCTGCTCAATGTTACTGCTGCTAACTGCTACTGCTGTTGCTGCTACTGCTGCTGCTTACTGCTACTGGTGTTGCTGGTGTTGCTCACTGCTACTGTTGCTGCTGCTCACTGCTACTCACTGCAGCAGTGAACAGCAGCTTGCCTACGAGGTGGTTCGTGGCTCAATCGGTAATATTTTCAACTCACATCTCTCATTTCGACTTCAGTCCAGTTCAAGTGAAGAAACGACGGCTATGTTTCCTTGTACCTGCTGCATTTAGCAGTAAGTAGGTACCTGTGAGTTAGGTAACTGTTCAGGGACACATTTTTGGCTAAGGGTTTCAAAGGATTATCCTGAAGCCTCTGGAACTGGACCCCTTAGAACATAGGCGAGAAAGATACATCATAATCTACACCTGGAAGACACTGGAGGAATTGATCTCAAACCCGCACACTGAAATTACTACTTATGAACACAAGAAGCTTGGTAGAAGATGTAGAATACCTTCGTTGAAAAGCAGGGAAGCCATAAGTGCAGAGAACTCAATAAGTGTCAAGGGACCACGACTCTTCAACACCCTTTATGCATGAGGGGGATGTGAACAAACTCATAGCTGTCTTAAAGAGGGATCTCGACAGCATCCTCGAAACAGTTCCTGATCAGTCGGGTTGTGGTGCATAGGGTGGACTGCGAGCGACGGGCACTAACAACTTGATCGATCAGGCTAGCAACCAGGAGGTTTAGTCTGGGACCAGACCTCCTCCTCAGCGCAGGGGCGCTGACCCCCAGGTTAATCTGAATTCTTTCCCATACTGTTATCCCATGCTGTTATCACATATTGTCACATTCTGTTGCCCATACTGTTGTCCCATACCGTTATTCCATTCTGTTGTCCCATACTGTTATCCCATACTGTTATCCCATACTGTTATCCCATACTGTTGTCCCATACTGATATACCATACTATTGCCCCATACTGTTGTCCCATACTGTTATCCCATACTGTTATCTTATACAGTTATTCCATACTGTTATCCCATACTTTTATCTCATACTGTTGTCCCATACTGTTATCCCATACTGTTATCCCACACTGTTATTCCATTCTGTTGTCCCATACTGTTATCCCATACTGTTATCCCATACTGCTATCTCATACTGTTATGCCATACTGTTATGCCATACTGTTATCCCATACTGTTATTCCATACTGTTATTCCATACTGTTATCCCATACTGTTATCTCATACTGTTGTCCCATACTGATATACTATACTATTGTCCCATACTGTTGTCCCATACTGTTGTCCCATACTGTTGTCCCATACTGTTATCCTATACTGTTCCATACTGTTATCCCATACTTTTATCTCATACTGTTGTCCCATACTGTTATCCCATACTGTTATTCCATACTGTTATCCCATACTGTTATCCCATACTACTATCTCATACTGTTATGCCATACTGTTATCTCATACTGTTATCCCATACTGTTATCTCATACTGTTATCCCATATTGTTATGTCATACTGCTATCCCATGCTGTTATCCCATACTGTTATCTCATACTGTTATCCCATACTGTTACCTCATACTGTTATCCCATACTGTTATCCCATACTGTTATGTCATACTGCTATCCCATACTGTTATCCCATACTGTTATCTCATACTGTTATCCCATACTGTTATCTCATACTGTTATCCCATACTGTTATCCCATACTGTTATCCCATACTGTTATCTCATACTGTTATCCCATACTGTTATCTCATACTGTTATCCCATACTGTTATCCCATACTGTTATCTTATACTGTTATCCCATACTGATATCCCATACTGTTGTTCCATACTGTTATCCCATACTGTTGTCCCATACTGTTATCCCATACTGTTATCTTATACTGTTATCCCATACTGATATCCCATACTGTTGTTCCATACTGTTATCCCATACTGTTGTCCCATACTGTTATCCCATACTGTTATCTCATACTGTTATCCCATACTGTTGTTCCATACTGTTATCCCATACTGTTGTCCCATACTGTTGTCCCATACTGTTATCCCATACTGTTGTCCCATACTGTTATCCCATACTGTTATCTTATACTGTTATCCCATACTGATATCCCATACTGTTATCCCATACTGTTATCCCATACTGTTATCCCATACTGTTGTCCCATACTGTTATCCCATACTGTTGTCCCATACTGTTATCCCATACTGTTGTCCCATACTGTTATCCCATACTGTTGTCCCATACTGTTATCCCATACTGTTGTCCCATACTGTTATCCCATACTGTTGTCCCATACTGTTATCCCATACTGTTGTCCCATACTGTTATCCCATACTGTTGTCCCATACTGTTATCCCATACTGTTGTCCCATACTGTTATCCCATACTGTTATCTTATACTGTTATCCCATACTGATATCCCATACTGTTATCCCATACTGTTATCCCATACTGTTATCCCATACTGTTGTCCCATACTGTTATCCCATACTGTTGTCCCATACTGTTATCCCATACTGTTGTCCCATACTGTTATCCCATATTGTTGTCCCATACTGTTATCCCATATTGTTGTCCCATACTGTTATCCCATACTGTTATCCCATACTGTTGTTCCATACTGTTATCCCATACTGTTGTCCCATACTGTTATCCCATACTGTTGTCCCATACTGTTATCCCATACTGTTGTCCCATACTGTTATCCCATACTGTTGTTCCATACTGTTATCCCATATTGTTGTCCCATACTGTTATCCCATACTGTTGTCCCATACTGTTATCCCATATTGTTGTCCCATACTGTTATCCCATACTGTTGTCCCATACTGTTATCCCATACTGTTGTCCCATACTGTTATCCCATACGGTTGTTCCATACTGTTATCCCATACTGTTGTCCCATACTGTTGTCCCATACTGTTATCCCATACTGTTGTCCCATACTGTTATCCCATACTGTTGTCCCATACTATTATCCCATACTGTTGTCCCATACTGTTGTCCCATACTATTATCCCATACTGTTGTCCCATACTGTTATCCCATACTGTTGTCCCATACTGTTATCCCATACTGTTGTCCCATACTATTATCCCATACTGTTATCCCATACTGTTGTCCCATACTGTTGTCCCATACTGTTATCCCATACTGTTGTCCCATACTATTATCCCATACTGTTGTCCCATACTGTTGTCCCATACTGTTATCCCATACTGTTGTCCCATACTGTTGTCCCATACTGTTATCCCATACTGTTGTCCCATACTATTATCCCATACTGTTGTCCCATACTATTATCCCATACTGTTGTCCCATACTATTATCCCATACTGTTATCCCATACTGTTGTCCCATACTGTTGTCCCATACTGTTATCCCATACTGTTGTCCCATACTATTATCCCATACTGTTGTCCCATACTATTATCCCATACTGTTATCCCATACTGTTGTCCCATACTGTTGTCCCATACTGTTATCCCATACTGTTGTTCCATACTGTTATCCCATACTGTTATCCCATACTGTTGTCCCATACTGTTGTCCCATACTGTTGTCCCATACTGTTGTCCCATACTGTTGTCCCATACTGTTGTCCCATACTGTTGTTCCATACTGTTATCCCATACTGTTATCCCATACTGTTGTCCCATACTGTTGTCCCATACTGTTGTCCCATACTGTTGTCCCATACTGTTATCTTCATATCTTTACCTTTGATAAGCCTTTGAAGCGTTGCAAGTTTGCTCACTCCCGCAGCCCGGCCCTGGGCCAGGCTCGTCTGGCCTACAACTCCCGCAGCCCGGCCCTGGGCCAGGCTCGTCTGGCCTACAACTCCCGCAGCCCGGCCCTGGGCCAGGCTCGTCTGGCCTACAACTAGAGTAATTACATAAAAAAGGATAATTTAAGTCAGGCAGATGATTACTTTTATATTCACAGTGCAACGATAAGTCGTTAAGACTCCTAAACCGTCTTGGGTCGGAGATGACAGGTGTGGTGGCAGGTGTGGTGGCAGGTGTGGTGGTAGGTGTGGTGGTAGGTGTGGTGGTAGGTGTGGTGGTAGGTGTGGTGGCAAGTGTGGTGGTAGGTGTGGTGGTAGGTGTGGTGGTAGGTGTGGTGGTAGGTGTGGTGGTAGGTGTGGTGGCAGGTGTAGTGGTAGGTGTGGTGGTAGGTGTAGTGGTGGGTGTGGTGGCGGTGGGTGGGGTGGTAATGGTAGGTGTGGTGGTAGGTGTGGTGGTAGGTGTGGTGGTAGGTGTAGTGGTAGGTGTGGTGGTAGGTGTGGTGGCAGGTGTGGTGGTAGGTGTGGTGGTAGGTGTGGTGGTAGGTGTGGTGGCAGGTGTGGTGGCAGGTGTGGTGGTAGGTGTGGTGGTAGGTGTGGTGGTAGGTGTGGTGGTAGGTGTGGTGGTAGGTGTGGTGGTAGGTGTGGTGGTAGGTGTGGTGGCAGGTGTGGTGGTAGGTGTGGTGGTAGGTGTGGTGGTAGGTGTGGTGGCAGGTGTGGTGGCAGGTGTGGTGGTAGGTGTGGTGGTAGGTGTGGTGGTAGGTGTGGTGGTAGGTGTGGTGGCAGGTGTGGTGGTAGGTGTGGTGGTAGGTGTGGTGGTAGGTGTGGTGGCAGGTGTGGTGGTAGGTGTGGTGGTAGGTGTGGTGGCAGGTGTGGTGGTAGGTGTGGTGGTAGGTGTGGTGGTAGGTGTGGTGGTAGGTGTGGTGGCAGGTGTGGTGACAGGTGTGGTGGCAGGTGTGGCAGGTGTGGTGGCAGGTGTGGTGGCAGGTGTGGTGGTAGGTGTGGTGGTAGGTGTGGTGGTAGGTGTGGTGGTAGGTGTGGTGGCAGGTGTGGTGGTAGGTGTGGTGGTAGGTGTGGTGGTAGGTGTGGTGGTAGGTGTGGTGGCAGGTGTGGTGGTAGGTGTGGTGGTAGGTGTGGTGGTAGGTGTGGTGGCAGGTGTGGTGGTAGGTGTGGTGGTAGGTGTGGTGGCAGGTGTGGTGGCAGGTGTGGTGGTAGGTGTGGTGGTAGGTGTGGTGGTAGGTGTGGTGGCAGGTGTGGTGGTAGGTGTGGTGGTAGGTGTGGTGGCAGGTGTGGTGGCAGGTGTGGTGGCAGGTGTGGTGGCAGGTGTGGTGGCAGGTGTGGTGGCAGGTGTGGTGGCAGGTGTGGTGGCAGGTGTGGTGGTAGGTGTGGTGGTAGGTGTGGTGGCAGGTGTGGTGGTAGGTGTGGTGGTAGGTGTGGTGGTAGATGTGGTGGCAGGTGTGGTGGCATGTGTGGTGGTAGGTGTGGTGGTAGGTGTGGTGGTAGGTGTGGTGGCAGGTGTGGTGGCAGGTGTGGTGGCAGGTGTGAGGTTACAGGTGTGGTGGCAGGTGTGAGGTTACAGGTAGTGTAGCAGGTGTGAGGTTACAGGTGTGGTGGCAGGTGTGAGGTTACAGGTGTGGTGGCAGGTGTGGTGGTAGGTGTGGTGGTGAGGTGCAGCGGTGACATTGGGGTGGTGGCAGGGTGGTGGAGGCAGTGTGGTTGCAGGTGTCAAATTAGCCAGGAGGTCAGGTGGGTGGTGGGTGAGGGTGTGGTGGTAGGATGTGGAGTGGTAGGTGTGGTGGCAGGTGGTGGTGGTAGGTGTGGTGGGGGTAGGTGGTAGGTAGGTGTGGTGGCGGAGGTGTGGTGGCAGGTGTGGTGGCAGGTCAGCCAGGTGGCAGGTTGTGGATTAGCAGGTGTGCAGGTGGCAGTGGTACAGTGTGGTGGCAGGTGTGGTGGGCAGGTGGTGATGCGAGGGTGTGGTGGCAGGTGTGGTGGGTAGGTGGTGAGTGCCAGGTGTAGGTGGTAGGGGTGTATGGTGGCAGGTGTGGTTGGCAGGTGTGGTGGCAGGTGTGGTGGCAAGGTAATGGTGGCAGGAGGTGGTGGTTGGGTGAGGTGTTATGAGTGTGGTGGCAGAGTGTCGAAAGGCTTGGGTAATGAGGTGGCAGGTGGGTGGATGGGTGTAATGGTGGCCAGGTGTGTGGTGACATGTGTGGTGGCAGGTGTGGTGGCATGTGTGGTGGTAGGTGTGGTGGCAGGAGTGGTAGGTGTGGTGGTAGGTGTGGTGGTAGATGTGGTGGTAGGTGTGGTAGGTGTGGTGGTAGGTGTGGTGGTAGTTGTGGTAGTTGTGGTGGTAGTTGTGGTGGTAGGGTGTGGTGGTAGGTGTGGTACGCGTGGTGGTAGGGGTGGTGGCAGGTGTGGTATGTGTTGTGGTAGGTGTGGTGGTAGGTGTGGTGGCAGGTGTGGTAGGTGTGGTGGTAGGTGTAGGTGTGGTAGGTTGTGGTGGTAGGTGTGGTGGCAGTTGTAGGTGATAGGTGTGGTGGTAGGTGTGGTAGGTGTGGTGGTAGGTGTGGTGGTAGGTGTGGTGGTAACTGTGGTGGTAGGTGTGGTGTGGTGGTAGGTGTGGTGGTAGGTGTGGTGGCAGGTGTGGTGGCAGGTGTGGTGGTAGGTGTGGTGGCAGGTGTGGTAGGTGTGGTGGTAGGTGTGGTGGTAGGTGTGGTGGTAGGTGTGGTGGCAGTTGTGGTGATAGGTGTGGTGGCAGGTGTGGTAGGTGTGGTGGTAGGTGTGGTGGTAGGTGTGGTGGTAACTGTGGTGGTAGGTGTGGTGGTAGGTGTGGTGGTAGGTGTGGTGGCAGGTGTGGTGGCAGGTGTGGTGGTAGGTGTGGTGGCAGGTGTGGTAGGTGTGGTGGTAGGTGTGGTGGTAGGTGTGGTGGTAGGTGTGGTGGCAGTTGTGGTGGTAGGTGTGGTGGCAGGTGTGGTAGGTGTGGTGGTAGGTGTGGTGGTAGGTGTGGTGGTAGGTGTGGTGGTAGGTGTGGTGGTAGGTGTGGTGGTAGGTGTGGTAGGCGTGGTGGTAGGTGTGGTGGCAGGTGTGGTATGTGTGGTGGTAGGTGTGGTGGTAGGTGTGGTGGCAGGTGTGGTAGGTGTGGTGGTAGGTGTGGTTGTAGGTGTGGTGGTAGGTGTGGTGGCAGTTGTGGTGGTAGGTGTGGTGGAAGGTGTGGTAGGTATGGTGGTAGGTGTGGTGGCAGGTGTGGCGGTAGGTGTGGTGGTAGGTGTGGTGGTAGGTGTGGTGGTAGGTGTGGTGGTAGGTGTGGTGGCAGGTGTGGTGGTAGGTGTGGTGGTAGGTGTGGTGGCAGGTGTGGTGGTAGGTGTGGTGGTAGGTGTGGTGGCAGTTGTGGTGGTAGGTGTGGTGGTAGGTGTGGTGGTAGGTGTGGTGGTAGGTGTGGTGGCAGGTGTGGCGGTAGGTGTGGTGGTAGGTGTGGTGGCAGGTGTGGTGGCAGGTGTGGTGGTAGGTGTGGTGGCAGGAGAGGTGGTAGGTGTGGTGGTAGGTGTGGTGGCAGGTGTGGTGGTAGGTGTGGTGGTAGGTGTGGTGGTAGGTGTGGTGGTAGGTGTGGTGGTAGGTGTGGTGGTAGGTGTGGTGGTAGGTGTGGTGGTAGGTGTGGTGGCAGGTGTGGTGGCAGGTGTGGTGGCAAGTGTGGTGGCAGGTGTGGTGGTAGGTGTGGTGGCAAGTGTGGTGGTTGGGGTGGTGGTTGGTGTGGTGGTAAGTGTGGTGGTAGGTGTGGTGGTAGGTGTGGTGGTAGGTGTGGTGGCAGGTGTGGTGGCAGGTGTGGTGGTAGGTGTGGTGGCAGGTGTAGTAGGTGTGGTGGTAGGTGTGGTGGTAGGTGTGGTGGTAGGTGTGGTGGCAGTTGTGGTGGTAGGTGTGGTGGCAGGTGTGGTAGGTGTGGTGGTAGGTGTGGTGGTAGGTGTGGTGGTAGGTGTGGTGGTAGGTATGGTGGTAGGTGTGGTGGTAGGTGTGGTAGGCGTGGTGGTAGGTGTGGTGGCAGGTGTGGTATGTATGGTGGTAGGTGTGGTGGTAGGTGTGGTGGCAGGTGTGGTAGGTGTGGTGGTAGGTGTGGTGGTAGGTGTGGTGGTAGGTGTGGTGGCAGTTGTGGTGGTAGGTGTGGTGGCAGGTGTGGTAGGTGTGGTGGTAGGTGTGGTGGCAGGTGTGGTGGTAGGTGTGGTGGTAGGTGTGGTGGTAGGTGTGGTGGTAGGTGTGGTGGTAGGTGTGGTGGTAGGTGTGGTGGCAGGTGTGGTGGTAGGTGTGGTGGTAGGTGTGGTGGCAGTTGTGGTGGTAGGTGTGGTGGTAGGTGTGGTGGTAGGTGTGGTGGTAGGTGTGGTGGCAGCTGTGGCGGTAGGTGTGGTGGTAGGTGTGGTGGCAGGTGTGGTGGCAGGTGTGGTGGTAGGTGTGGTGGCAGGAGAGGTGGTAGGTGTGGTGGTAGGTGTGGTGGCAGGTGTGGTGGTAGGTGTGGTGGTAGGTGTGGTGGTAGGTGTGGTGGTAGGTGTGGTGGTAGGTGTGGTGGTAGGTGTGGTGGTAGGTGTGGTGGCAGGTGTGGTGGCAGGTGTGGTGGCAAGTGTGGTGGCAGGTGTGGTGGTAGGTGTGGAGGCAAGTGTGGTGGTAGGCGTGGTGGTAGGTGTGGTGGTAAGTGTGGTGGTAGGTGTGGTGGTAGGTGTGGTGGTAGGTGTGGTGGCAGGTGTGGTGGCAGGTGTGGTGGTAGGTGTGGTGGCAGGTGTGGTAGGTGTGGTGGTAGGTGTGGTGGTAGGTGTGGTGGTAGGTGTGGTGGCAGTTGTGGTGGTAGGTGTGGTGGCAGGTGTGGTAGGTGTGGTGGTAGGTGTGGTGGTAGGTGTGGTGGTAGGTATGGTGGTAGGTGTGGTGGTAGGTGTGGTAGGCGTGGTGGTAGGTGTGGTGGCAGGTGTGGTGTGTGTGGTGGTAGGTGTGGTGGTAGGTGTGGTGGCAGGTGTGGTAGGTGTGGTGGTAGGTGTGGTTGTAGGTGTGGTGGTAGGTGTGGTGGCAGTTGTGGTGGTAGGTGTGGTGGCAGGTGTGGTAGGTGTGGTGGTAGGTGTGGTGGCAGGTGTGGTGGTAGGTGTGGTGGTAGGTGTGGTGGTAGGTGTGGTGGTAGGTGTGGTGGCAGGTGTGGTGGTAGGTGTGGTGGTAGGTGTGGTGGCAGGTGTGGTGGTAGGTGTGGTGGTAGGTGTGGTGGCAGTTGTGGTGGTAGGTGTGGTGGTAGGTGTGGTGGTAGGTGTGGTGATAGGTGTGGTGGCAGGTGTGGCGGTAGGTGTGGTGGTAGGTGTGGTGGCAGGTGTGGTGGCAGGTGTGGTGGTAGGTGTGGTGGCAGGAGAGGTGGTAGGTGTGGTGGTAGGTGTGTTGGCAGGTGTGGTGGTAGGTGTGGTGGTAGGTGTGGTGGTAAGTGTGGTGGTAGGTGTGGTGGTAGGTGTGGTGGTAGGTGTGGTGGTAGGTGTGGTGGTAGGTGTGGTGGCAGGTGTGGTGGCAGGTGTGGTGGCAAGTGTGGTGGCATGTGTGGTGGTAGGTGTGGTGGCAAGTGTGGTGGTAGGCGTGGTGGCAGGTGTGGTGGTAGGCGTGGTGGTAGGTGTGGTGGCAGGTGTGGTGGTAGGTGTGGTGGCAGGTGTGGTGGTAGGTGTGGTGGTAGGTGTGGTGGTAGGTGTGGTGGTAGGTGTGGTGGCAGGTGTGGTGGTAGGTGTGGTGGTAGGTGTGATGGCAGGTGTGGTGGTAGGTGTGGTAGTAGGTGTGGTGGCAGTTGTGGTGGTAGGTGTGGTGGTAGGTGTGGTGGTAGGTGTGGTGGCAGGTGTGGCGGTAGGTGTGGTGGTAGGTGTGGTGGTAGGTATAATGGCAGGCGTGGCGGTAGGTGTGGTGGTAGGTGTAATGGCAGGTGTGGTGGTAAGTGTGGTGGCAGGTGTGGTGGCAGGTGTGGTGGCAAGTGTGGTGGTAGGTGTGGTGGCAGGTGTGGTGGTAGGCGTGGTGGTAGGTGTGGTGGTAGGTGTGGTGGTAGGTGTGGTGGCAGGTGTGGTGGTAGGTGTGGTGGTAGGTGTAATGGCAGGTGTGGATGTAGGTGTGGTGGTAGGTGTGGTGGCAGGTGTGGTGGCAGGTGTGGTGGCAGTACTGTGTTTACAGGTATCACCCTCATATCTACTTGTGCCAAGATGTAAGAACCTGGGATATATATATATATATATATATATATATATATATATATATATATATATATATATATATATATATATATATATATATATATATATATATATATATATATATATATATATATATATATATATATATATATATATATATATATATATATATCCCAGGACTCGATACTGCTACTGGGGACGGTCAAAATTCCCGGGCAGCGCTCTTATCCACCCTTATCCACGAAAGCCACTTAAGCTGAGAGATCAGAACATACAGGAGGAGATTGAAATAGCTTGAATCCATGCTTGAGACTGACTGACGTGCCCAGGCTGGGAAAGAAACATCGCTTGTGACCCTGGCTGCCCAGTTTATGTGGCTTTTGTGGCTAAGTGGATAAGCGCGCTGCTTGGGAATCTTGACCGTCCCCAGTAGCAGTAACGAGTCCTGCTGACTGCGAACTCTCTCTCTCACTCTCTCACTGTCTCACTCTTTCTCTCTCTCTCTCTCTCTCTCTCTCTCTATATATATATATATATATATGTGTGTGTGTGTGTGTGTGTGTGTGTGTGTGTGTGTGTGTGTGTGTGTGTGTGTGTGTGTGTGTGTGTGTGTGTGTGTGTGTGTGTGTGTGTGTTTGTGTGTTTGTGTGTGTGTGTGTGTATGTGTGTGTGTGTGTGTGTGTGTGTGTGTGTGTGTGTGTGTGTGTGTGTGTGTGTGTGTGTGTATGTGTGTATGTGTGTGTGTGTGTGTGTGTGTGTATGTGTGTGTGTGTGTGTGTGTGTGTGTGTGTGTGTGTGTGTGTGTGTGTGTGTGTGTGTGTGTGTGTGTGTGTGTGTGTGTGTGTGTGTGTGTGTGTGTGTGTGTGTGTGTGTGTGTGTGTGTGTGTGTGTGTGTGTGTGTGTACGGGCGCCAAGTCCGGTCTGTTGTAAATGCATTTTTAGCTGACAGCGGCTTAGCACACCTGCTCACAGGCTATTTTCTTTCCCTTTGGTCTAGTTTTTTGACACTTTTACTCCTAGAGACAGATGAACGGGTCACTGCTGCCGCGAGTACGTCTTGAAACTCGCCCACTGCTTTCAGTGACTCACTCGGGGCCACAGAACAGCCAACCCTCCTGTTTACATTACCCAGACAGGAATACGTGCGCTTGCTAACGTTACTTGTCACACAATGAAAGCCTTTCCCACAAATAAATTGCCAACGGCTTTTGCAGCCTGGCACCAGAGGCTAAACAGAAGCTTATATTGTTACACGTAGCACTTGCTCGCAAGACACTCTACCAGTGGCAGAGATAAGTGCGAGGTAAATAGTAGGGCTCTGGGAGATGGAGTGACGAGAGTGTACTGAAAGTGAAGTTTACACATTGACTAACTGGAGTACACAGGTGCTGACAAGTGACTCTGTATCTGCTTATAACACACACTGACTAACACATAGTCACCAATAACTTAAGGAGACTAACACATAGTCACCAATAACTTAAGAAGACTAACACATAGTCACCAATAACTTAAGAAGACTAACACATAGTCACCAATAACTTAAGGAGACTAACACATAGTCACCAATAACTTAAGAAGACTAACACATAGTCACCAATAACTTAAGGAGACTAACACATAGTCACCAATAACTTAAGAAGACTAACACATAGTCAACAATAACTTAAGAAGACTAACACATAGTCACCAATAACTTAAGAAGACTAACACATAGTCACCAATAACTTAAGAAGACTAACACATAGTCACCAATAACTTAAGAAGACTAACACATAGTCACCAATAACTTAAGGAGACTAACACATAGTCACCAATAACTTAAGAAGACTAACACATAGTCACCAATAACTTAAGAAGACTAACACATAGTCAACAATAACTTAAGAAGACTAACACATAGTCACCAATAACTTAAGGAGACTAACACATAGTCACCAATAACTTAAGAAGACTAACACATAGTCAACAATAACTTAAGAAGACTAACACATAGTCAGCAATAACTTAAGGAGACTAACACATAGTCACCAATAACTTAAGAAGACTAACACATAGTCACCAATAACTTAAGAAGACTAACACATAGTCACCAATAACTTAAGAAGACTAACACATAGTCACCAATAACTTAAGAAGACTAACACATAGTCAGCAATAACTTAAGAAGACTAACACATAGTCAGCAATAACTTAAGGAGACTAACACATAGTCAGCAATAACTTAAGAAGACTAACACATAGTCAGCAATAACTTAAGGAGACTAACACATAGTCAGCAATAACTTAAGAAGACTAACACATAGTCAGCAATAACTTAAGAAGACTAACACATAGTCACCAATAACTTAAGAAGACTAACACATAGTCACCAATAACTTAAGAAGACTAACACATAGTCACCAATAACTTAAGAAGACTAACACATAGTCAGCAATAACTTAAGGAGACTAACACATAGTCACCAATAACTTAAGAAGACTAACACATAGTCACCAATAACTTAAGAAGACTAACACATAGTCACCAATAACTTAAGAAGACTAACACATAGTCAACAATAACTTAAGAAGACTAACACATAGTCACCAATAACTTAAGGAGACTAACACATAGTCACCAATAACTTAAGAAGACTAACACATAGTCACCAATAACTTAAGAAGACTAACACATAGTCACCAATAACTTAAGAAGACTAACACATAGTCACCAATAACTTAAGGAGACTAACACATAGTCACCAATAACTTAAGAAGACTAACACATAGTCAGCAATAACTTAAGAAGACTAACACATAGTCAGCAATAACTTAAGAAGACTAACACATAGTCAGCAATAACTTAAGAAGACTAACACATAGTCAGCAATAACTTAAGAAGACTAACACATAGTCAGCAATAACTTAAGGAGACTAACACAGTCAGCAATAACTTAAGAAGACTAACACATAGTCAGCAATAACTTAAGGAGACTAACACATAGTCAGCAATAACTTAAGAAGACTAACACATAGTCAGCAATAACTTAAGAAGACTAACACATAGACACGAAGAACTTAAGAAAAGAGCTTGGGAAAGAGGGCGACTCCAGACTGGATCATGGCAGCTCTTGAACATCAAGGGGGGGGGAGGGGGGATTTGCTATTAGACAGATCTGACAGCTGATATAAGTGTTAGTGAACTTATAGTTAGTGTACAGGTGCGTGTTGAGCAGTGTTCCTATGGCATCATGGTCAGGATATTCAGGAAGCCACGGTACGGGTGGGGTTAGAACTCATGGCAAAATCGCGTTATTACGATTTCGTGAGTCATGATACTCAGTAAGGAAGTTCATATCTTCATTTTTATAATTTGTACAGAGATGAGAGACGAGATACATCCCACCTCTTCTCCCGCCCCTCCAGCCCTTCCAGTCCCTCCCGCCCCTCCCTCTCGCCCCTCTCTCCCGCCCCTCCCTCCCGTCCCTCCCTCCCGTCCCTCCCGCCCACACTAACTGTGGTGTCGCGATAGGATAGTAGTTGTATGGTGTAAATTGTTGATTAGAGTCACTGAAGACAGTGCTTTGGGCAGCCTCAAAAACTAGGGTTGGATATGTGCAATAGTGGGAGTGGTTGGGTATGAGTTACAAGGGCCAGAAGGACCCGCCGAGTATGGGCAACTAGGCCTACTGCTAATCCTCTGTTTTTTTTTTTATGTATAATAGGGGTCAACCATACTAAGAGTGGAGCCAATTACAGCCAGTTAAGAGGGCTCAGGAGCTGAGCTTCGACCCCCACAACCGTAAATATAAAGAGCTCAACACAGATTCACACACACACACAAGATACTGCGGGGAAAAGATAAAGTGGACAGAGACAGGATGTTCCAGGGAGGGGACACAGAAACAAGAGGTCACAATTGGAAGTTGAAGACTCATATGAGTCAAAGGGATGTTAGGAAGTATTTCTTCAGTCATAGAGTTGTCAGGCAGTGGAATACTCTAGAAAGTGACGTAGTGGAGGCGGGAACCATACATAGTTTTAAGACGAGGTTTGATAAAGCTCATGGAGCAGGGAGAGAGAGGACCCAGTAGCAACCAGTGAAGAGGCGGGGCCAGGAGCTATGAATCGACCCCTGCAACTACAAATAGGTAAGTACAAATAGGTGAGTACACACACACACACACACATATTTGTCAGGAAGACAGCAGCGAGTCATGGTACGTGGCGAGGTGTCAGAGTGGGCACCTGTGACCAGCGGGGTCCCACAGGGGTCAGTCCTAGGACCAGTGCTGTTTCTGGTATTTGTGAACGACATGACGGAAGGAATAGTCTCCAAAGTGTTCCTGTTTGTAGATGACGTGAAGTTGATGAGAAGAATTCATTTAATCGAAGACCAGGCAGAACTACAAAGGGATCTGGACAGGCTGCAGGCCTGGTCCAGCAATTGGCTCCTGGAGTTCAACCCCACCAAGTGCAAAGTCATGAAGATTGGGGAAGGGCAAAGAAGACCGCAGACAGAGTACAGTCTAGGGGGCCAGAGACTACAAACCTCACTCAAGGTAAAAAGATCTTGGGGTGAGTATAACACCAGGCACATCTCCTGAAGCGCACATCAACCAAATAACTGCTGCAGCATATGGGCGCCTAGCAAACCTCAGAACAGCATTCCGACACCTTAATAAGGAATCGTTCAGGACCCTGTACACCGTGTACGTTAGGCCCATATTGGAGTATGCGGCACCAGTTTGGAACCCACATCTAGCCAAGCACGTAAAGTAACTAGAGAAAGTGCAAAGGTTTGCAACAAGACTAGCCACAGAGCTAAGAGGTATGTCCTACGAGGAGAGGTTAAGGGAAATCAACCTGACGGCACTGGAGGACAGGAGTGATAGGGGGGACATGATAACGAAATACAAAATGCTGAGAGGAATTGACAAGGTGGACAAAGACAGGATGTTCCAGAGATTGGACACAGTAACAAGGGGACACAGTTGGAAGCTGAAGACACAGATGAGTCACAGGGATGTTAGGAAGTATTTCTTCAGCCACAGAGTAGTCATTAAGTGGAATAGTTTGGGAAGCGATGTAGTGGAGGCAGGATCCATACATAGCTTTAAGCAGAGGTATGATGAAGCTCACGGTTCAGGGAGAGTGACCTAGTAGTGACCAGTGAAGAGGCAGGGCCAGGAGCTCGGACTCGACCCCTGCAACCTCAACTAGGTGAGTACACACACACACACACATGATAACGACATAGAAAATACTGCGTGGAATAGATAAGGTAGACAGAGACAGGTTGTTCCAGAGAGGGGACACAGAAACAGGGGGTCACAATTAGAAGCTGAAGACTCAGACGAGTGATAGGGATGTTAGGAAGTATTTCTTCAGTCATAGAGTCGTCAGGAAGTGGAATAGCCTAACAAGCGATGTAGTGGAGGCAGGAACCATACGTAGCTTTAAAGACGAGGTATGACAAAGCTCTGGAGGCAGAGAGAGAGAGGACCTAGTAGCGATCAGTGAAGAGGCGGGGCCAGGAGCTGTGTCTCGACCCCTGCAACCACAATTAGGTGAGTACACTAGCGCCATTACTATTCTTGATGTATGTCAGTGAATTGCCTGGGGGGGGGAAGATTATATATGTATCTGTCGAGGATGCGAAACACAGCCCCCTGGGTCACGTAGGTTGCAGGGGTTGCTGGAGTTCTATCCGGACATCGGGAGAGAGACTGACCAGTGGATGGTGTAGAAGCTGGTAGGAGCTTGGGCAAGTAGCTGACTTGAGGTAGCTGGCTGGCTAGGTCGGCCTACTGGTGACACGAAATGGCCGTCTTGCTGGTCGAAATTTATCTCCAGAAATCGCTGTAATCGTCAGAATTACAGGCCCTCCGTTGCCACCATTTATCGTAGGGGTTCTTAAATGGAGATATCGAGGGCTGAAGGTAGACACACTTGTTGGATGGTTATGATATATTGTCAGACAGAGATGATGGAGCCCAGTGCCTTGCCTGTCTTTGCCTGGGTGTCTATGCCAAGTGAGACAGGGGCAGAGGTACGAGCGTACACATGCGCACCCCGTGACGTCACACAAAGTCACAGGCCTACAAGGGATCTCCTATCTAAAGCACATGGATGATACTAATATGCTATGCTATATAACTCAGGGATCAGCAACTATGCTGACAGAGACAGAGTACAGATTGGGAGGACTGAGCCTAGAAACAGAGTTCCGTTGTTGCCCATCCTCCACCACCTGTTCTTCCTCCATCCTCCACCACCTGTTCATCCTCCACCACTTGCTCCTCCTCCATCCTCCACCACCTGTTCCTCCTCCATCCTCCACCACCTGTTCCTCCACCACCTGTTCCTTCCGTACGTCGTCCTTCACAATGGGTCAACTTTAAGGATTGTTTATGTCTAAGTTACAGTTTCTCTCTGGTGTCGATACAACACTAGAGGTGTGTCTTGGCTGGCCTGGGATGCTGGTAGTGCTGGTTGTGATTACTGTGATGGTGGTGGTGGTGATGATAGTGGTGGTGGTTGGGTGTTAGATTAAGGTAGCTAGGGTGAAGTGTTGGGCACTGGTTGAGTGCACTGTGGGTACAGGTTGCCCCGCTATCTGTTAGAGGTCCTGTGGGCCTATATCCCCCCCCTCTCTCTCTCTAACTTCCAGTCACAGACCACAGCCTCCTGGCCTGGAAAGAAATATTCCAGGATTAAACCCACCACTGAGAATCACACAGACAGGTAAAATCTACAGTGAATGAGATGCAATGACAAGATAAAACAGTCCTGCCAGAGAGCAAAAAACAAAAAAACAAAAACGGGTTTATTTCACAAACCTACAAATATCGATGCCTGATGATCGCTTTTGCGCAAAACAATCGCCGATACTGGGTTATTTCGCGATTATCAATGTTCGTAGAGACATGTGTGGGTGTGCAGGGTGGAAACGTGTGGGCGTGTGCAGGGTGGAAACTTGTTGGTGTGTGCAGGGTGGAAACTTGTGGAAGTGTGCAGGGTGGAGACGTGTGAAAGTGTGCAGGGAGGAAACGTGCGAGCGTGTGCAGGGAAAGGACGAGTGAGCAAATCTAACCCATGTTGCCCTTGGAACCTACCTGTCAGTTGACGGCCAGATACAGCCTGCGAAATATGCTTTTGTAGATTAGGCTTCGCTTTATTGTCTCTGCACAGAGAGAAACATTGCCTCAGTGGGAGCTCCATCTTCTCCGACCTGTCTTTTCTTCTCTGCTTTCGGTAGTGCGAAGGACCTGCCTAGTATGGGCCAGTGCGGCTGCAGCAGTGATCCTCCATTCTTAATTACCTGGGTGTTAGTTGACGTTTGAGAGAGGTCGCATCCTGGGGGAGAGATAAACTAGCCTCCGAAGTGGCTAATTAATAGTGCACCCCATATCCATCCTGTGGAGGGTAGCGCAAGAGCATATGGATACACAAAAGGCCTGGGAACTAGGCCCCTCCTAGAAGGGTTAACAGGAGTACATCAGGATTTATATCTACAGTTCACTTATCCGTTATAAGTAAATTTAGGAAAGTGGATTTTCCTAGCCAGGGTTCACCCTTTGAAGCCTTGTGTGGATACTTCTTCCTGTGTATGATCAAACGTTCCCGTCAGTGTTTCTCTTCTTCCATTCTTTCTCTTCTCTTCTTCCCCCCCCCCACTTGTACCTTCGCTATCCCGACATCCTTCGGTCTCTCGTTGAGGTTGTGGAGGGGATGCAACGTCACCCCGATGCTGTGGGAGATGGTGTTGCACGGGAGAGCAAGATAGGGAAGGACTGTGGGAGGGTTTTTGGCAGGGTTGGGGGAAAGGGTTGGCTATCCCGGGACAGTTCTATACTGGGAGCTGAAGATCGCGTTCAATCGGTGTGCCTGACGGGTTTAATGTCCCTGGCAGTCTTCGGCGGTAGCCTGATGGGCTCCACGGCAATCTGAAGAGCTCTACGGGAGCCCGATAGGCTTCACAACTGTTTGAAGGGCTTCACAGCAGCCTGATAGGCTTCACGACACCTGCTAGTATTTTCAGGGCTCAGTGACCAGGCTCCTTCCTGCCGGTGTTTCGACTGGCCCTTGTGACTTGATAGTGCATTGCAGCCCTTGATAATCAGCTATGCAAAACTCACAAAATATAATCATAAGAGGATTTCATTTTCAGTCAAACTGACTGAAACACTGCAGTGGAGACTCGACTGAATTATCACTTCTGCAGTGTTGTTCACTGCTACTTTCCTGAACATTTAACTGAGACAATGAAGATAAGAATAGTTTTGACTACGTTTTAGTCAGTAGGGAAAATCCTGACGAATAATCTTGGGGGATAAAAAAAAGACCGGAAGCAGAGAACAAACGTCAGATCCCCGGGAGAAATATTCACGTTAGCGCCTGTAAAATTTCCTGGATTTCCCTCAACAGGCTACTGGAGGGGGATTGACAAGAAGCCACTAGGCCGAGGGGGTAATGTTACTAGCATGGACCAGTAGGCCTATAGGCAGTGTTCTTTCATTCTTATGCATTTGAAGAGGTGCATATTATATATATATATATATATATATATATATATATATATATATATATATATATATATATATATATATATATATATATATATATATATATATGGGTAGTAGTAGGTAGTAGGTAGTAGGTTGGTAGACAGCAACCGCCCAGGGAGGTACTACCGTCCTGCCAAATGAGTGTAAAACGAAAGCCTGTAATTGTTTTACATGATGGTAGGATTGCTGGTGTCCTTTTTTCTGTCTCATAAACATGCAAGATTTCAGGTACGTCTTGCTACTTCTACTTAAACTTAGGTCACACTACACTTCGACTACATAGTTGAGTTCCAAGTGGAGAGAGTAGCAGGAATAGGGTGGGAAAAACCAAACTACAAAAGGGGGAACTACTCAGGCATGAGGAACTTCCTTCAAGACATTCAGTGGGAGAGGGAACTGACAGGAAAACCAGTACAAGAAATGATGGACTATGTGGCAACAAAATGCAAGGAGGCAGAGGAGAGGTTTGTTCCCAAGGGAAACAGAAATAATGGGAAGAACAGAACGAGTCCTTGGTTCACCCAAAGGTGTAGGGAGGCAAAAACTAGGTGTACTAGAGAATGGAAAAGGTACAGAAGACAGAGAACTCAGGAAAATAAAGAGATTAGCCGAAGAGCCAGAAATGAATATGCACAGATAAGAAGGGAGGCTCAGCGACAATATGAAAATGACATAGCATCGAAAGTCAAGACTGACCCGAAGCTGTTGTACAGCCACATCAGGAGGAAAACAACAGTCAAGGACCAGGTAATCAGACTGAGGAAGGGTGATGGGGAATTCACAAGAAACGACCGAGAGGTATGTCAGGAGCTCAACACGAGATTTAAAGAAGTATTTACAGTGGAAACCAGTAGGACTCCAGGAAATCAGAACAGGGGGGTACACCAGCAAGTGCTGGATGAGGTACATATAACCAAGGAGGAAGTGAAGAAGCTGCTATGCGAACTTGACACCTCAAAGGCGGTGGGACCAGACAACATCTCTCCGTGGGTCCTTAAAGAGGGAGCAGAGATATTGTGTGTGCCATTAACAAAGATCTTCAACACATCATTTGAAACTGGGCAACTCCCTGAGGTATGGAAGATGGCAAATGTAGTCCCAATTTTTAAAAAGGGAGACAGACATGAGGCACTAAACTACAGACCTGTATCACTAACGTGTATAGTATGCAAGGTCATGGAGAAGATCATCAGGAGGAGAGTGGTGGAGCACCTGGAAAGAAACAAGTGTATAATTGACAACCAGCATGGTTTCAGGGAAGGAAAATCCTGTGTCACAAACCTACTAGAGTTTTATGACAAGGTGACAGAAGTAAGACAAGAGAGAGAGGGGTGGATCGACTGCATTTTTTTGGACTGCAAAAAGGCCTTCGACACAGTTCCTCACAAGAGGTTACTGAAAAAGCTAGAAGATCAGGCACACATAACAGGAAAGGCACTGCAATGGATCAGAGAATACCTGACAGGGAGGCAACAACGAGTCATGGTACGTGACGAGGTGTCAGAGTGGGCGCTTGTGACAAGCGGGGTTCCACAGGGGTCAGTCCTAGGACCTGTGCTGTTCTTGGTATATGTGAACGACATAACGGAAGGGATAGACTCAGAAGTGTCCTTGTTTGCAGATGATGTGAAGTTAATGAGAAGAATCAAATCGGATGAGGATCAGGCAGGACTACAAAGAGACCTGGACAGGCTACAAGCCTGGTCCAGAAACTGGCTCCTTGAGTTTAACCCTGCCAAATGCAAAGTCATGAAGATTGGGGAAGGGCAAAGAAGACGGCAGACACAATATAGTTTAGATGGCCAAAGACTGCAAACCTCACTCAAGGAAAAAGATCTGGGGGTGAGTATAACACCGAGCATATCTCCTGAGGCGCACATAAATCAGATAACTGCTGCAGCATACGGGCGCCTGGCAAACCTACGGATAGCGTTCCGATACCTCAATAAGGAGTCGTTCAAGACACTGTATACCATTTACGTCAGGCCCATACTGGAGTATGCAGCACCAGTTTGGAATCCACACCTAGTCAAGCACGTCAAGAAATTAGAGAAAGTGCAAAGGTTTGCAACAAGACTAGTCCCAGAGCTACGGGGATTGTCGTACGAAGAAAGGTTGAGGGAAATCGGCCTGACGACACTGGAGGCCAGGAGGGTCAGGGGAGACATGATAACGACATATAAAATACTGTGCAGAATAGACACGGTGGACAAAGACAGGATGTTCCAGAGATGGGACACATACACAAGAGGTCACAATTGGAAGTTGAAGACTCAGATGAATCAAAGGGATGTTAGGAAGTATTTCTTCAGTCATAGAGTAGTCAAGTCGTGGAATAGTCTAGAAAGTGAAGTAGTGGAGGCGGGAACCATACATAGTTTTAAGGCGAGGTATGATAAAGCTCATGGAGCAGGGAGAGAGAGGACCTAGTAGCAATCAGTGAAGAGGCGGGGCCAGGAGCTATGACTCGACCCCTGCAACCACAAATAGGTGAGTACAAATAGGTGAGTACATGCATGTACAAGCATATATATGTATATATACACATCCCTCTGGGTTTTCTTCTATTTTCTTTCTAGTTCTTGTTGTTGTTTATTTCCTCTTATCTCCATGGGGAAGTGGAACAGAATTCTTCCTCCGTAAGCCATGCGTGTTGTAAGAGGCGACTAAGATGCTGGGAGCAAGGGGCTAGTAACCTCTTCTCCCGTATAAATTACTAAATTTAAAAAGAGAAACTTTCGTTTTTCTTTTTGGGCCACCCTGCCTTGGTGGGATACGGCCGGTTTGTTGAAATATATATATATATATATATATATATATATATATATATATATATATATATATATATATATATATATGTATATGTATATATTATGTACTCACCTAATTGTCGAGACTCAGCTCCTGGCCCCCTCTTCACTGGTCGCTACTAGGTCCTCTCTCTCCCTGCTCCGTGAGCTGTAAGATAAGATAAGATAAGATTTCGTTCGGATTTTTAACCCCGGAGGGTTAGCCACCCAGGATAACCCAAGAAAGTCAGTGCGTCATCGAGGACTGTCTAACTTATTTCCATTGGGGTCCTTAATCTTGTCCCCCAGGATGTGACCCACACCAGTCGACTAACACCCAGGTACCTATTTGCTGCTAGGTGAACAGGACAACAGGTGTAAGGAAACGTGTCGAAATGTTTCCACCCGCCGGGAATCGAACCCGGGCCCTCCGTGTGTGAAGCGGGAGCTTTAGCCACCAGGCCACCAGGCCGCCAGGCTCGTCTTAAAACTATGTATAGTTCCTGCCTACACCACATCACATGCCAGACTATTCCACTTCCTGGCAACTCTATAACTGACGAAATACTTCCTAACATCCCTTTGATTCATCTGAGTCTCCAACTTTCAATTGTGACCCCTTGTTTCTGTATCCCCTCTCTGGAACATCCTGTCTCTGTTCACCTTATCTATTCCTCGCAGTATTGTGTATGTCGTTATCATGTCTCCCCTAACCCTCCTATCCTCCAGTGTCGTCAGGCTGATTTCCCTCAACCTTTCTTCGTAGGACATTCCCCTTAGCTCTGGAACTAGCCTTGTTGCGAATCTTTGCACTGTCTCTAATTTCTTGACGTGCTTGACTAGATGTGGGATTCAAACCGGTGCTGCATATTCCAGTATGAGCCTGACGTACACGGTGTACAGAGTCTTGAACGATTCCTTACTTAGGTATCGGAACGGTATTCTCAGGTTTGCCAGGTGCCCATATTCTGCAGGAGTTATCTGGTTGATGTGTGCTTCCGGAGACATGCTCGTTGTTATACTCACCCCAAGATCTTTCTCCTTGAGTGAGGTTTGCAGCCTTTGTCCACCTCCCCTGTACTCTGTCTGTGGTCTTCTTTGCCCTTCCCCAATCTTCATGACTTTGCATTTGGAAGGGTTGAATTCGAGAAGCCAGTTGCTGGACCAGGTGTCCAGCCTGTCCAGGTCTCTTTGTAGTCCTGCCTGATCTTCAACCGATTTAATTCTCCTCATTAATTTCACATCATCTGCGAACAGTGACACTTCTGAGTCTATCCCTTCCATCATGTCATTCACATGTGTGTGTACTCACCTAGTTGAGGTTGCAGGGGTCGAGTCCAAGCTCCTGGCCCCGCCTCTTCACTGGTCGCTACTAGGTCACTCTCCCTGAACCATGAGCTTTATCATACCTCTGCTTAAAGCTATGTATGGATCCTGCCTCCACTACATCGCTTCCCAATCTATTCCACTTCCTGACTACTCTGTGGCTGAAGAAATACTTCCTAACATCCCTGTGATTCATCTGTGTCTTCAACTTCCAACTGTGTCCCCTTGTTGCTGTGTCCAATCTCTGGAACATCCTGTCTTTGTCCACCTTGTCAATTCCTCTCAGTATTTTGTATGTCGTTATCATGTCCCCCCTATCTCTCCTGTCCTCCAGTGTCGTCACGTTGATTTCCCTTAACCTCTCCTCGTAGGACATACCTCTTAGCTCTGGGACTAGTCTTGTTGCAAACCTTTGCACTTTCTCTAGTTTCTTTACGTGCTTGGCTAGGTGTGGGTTCCAAACTGGTGCCTCATACTCTAATATGGGCCTAACGTACACGGTGTACAGGGTCCTGAACGATTCCTTATTAAGATGTCGGAATGCTGTTCTGAGGTTTGCTAGGCGCCCATATGCTGCAGCAGTTATTTGACTGATGTGCGCTTCAGGAGATGTGCCTGGTGTTATACTCACCCCAAGATCTTTTTCCTTGAGTGAGGTTTGTAGTCTCTGGCCCCCTAGACTGTACTCCGTCTGCGGTCTTCTTTGCCCTTCCCCAATCTTCATGACTTTGCACTTGGTGGGATTGAACTCCAGGAGCCAATTGCTGGACCAGGTCTGCAGCCTATCCAGATCCCTTTGTAGTTCTGCCTGGTCTTCGATCGAGTGAATTCTTCTCATCAACTTCACGTCATCTGCAAACAGGGACACCCCAGAGTCTATTCCTTCCGCCATGTCGTTCACAAATACCAGAAACAGCACTGGTCCTAGGACTGACCCCTGTGGGACCCCGCTGGTCACAGGTGCCCACTCTGACACCTCGCCACGTACCATGACTCGCTGCTGTCTTCCTGACAAGTATTCCCTGATCCATTGTAGTGCCTTCCCTGTTATCCCTGGGTCCTCCAGTTTTTGCACCAATCTCTTGTGTGGAACTGTGTCAAACGCCTTCTTGCAGTCCAAGAATATGCAATCCACCCACCCCTCTCTCTCTTGTCTTACTGCTGTCACCATGTCATAGAACTCCAGTAGGTTTGTGACACAGGATTTCCCGTCCCTGAAACCATGTTGGCTGCTGTTGATGAGATCATTCCTTTCTAGGTGTTCCACCACTCTTCTCCTGATAATCTTCTCCATGATTTTGCATACTATACATGTCAGTGACACTGGTCTGTAGTTTAATGCTTCATGTCTGTCTCCTTTTTTAAAGATTGGGACTACATTTGCTGTCTTCCATGCCTCAGGCAATCTCCCTGTTTCGATAGATGTATTGAATATTGTTGTTAGGGGTACACATAGAGCCTCTGCTCCCTCTCTCAATACCCATGGGGAGATGTTATCTGGCCCCATTGCCTTTGAGGTATCTAGCTCACTCAGAAGCCTCTTCACTTCTTCCTCGGTTGTGTGCACTGTGTCCAGCACATGGTGGTGTGCCCCACCTCTCCGTCTTTCTGGAGCTCCTTCTGTCTCCTCTGTGAACACTTCTTTGAATCTCTTGTTGAGTTCCTCACATACTTCACGGTCATTTCTTGTTGTCTCTCCTCCTTCCTTCCTTAGCCTGATTACCTGGTCCTTGACTGTTGTTTTCCTCCTGATGTGGCTGTACAACAGTTTTGGGTCAGATTTGGCTTTCGCTGCTATGTCATTTTCATATTGTCTTTGGGCCTCCCTTCTTATCTGTGCATATTCGTTTCTGGCTCTACGACTGCTCTCCTTATTCTCCTGGGTCCTTTGCCTTCTATATTTCTTCCATTCCCTAGCACACTTGGATTTTGACTCCCTGCACCTTTGGGTAAACCATGGGCTCATCCTGGCTTTTTCATTATTCCTGTTACCCTTGGGTACAAATCTCTCCTCAGCCTCCTTGCATTTTGTTGCTACATATTCCATCATCTCATTAACTGGCTTCCCTGCCAGTTCTCTGTCCCACTGTCTGTGTGTGTGTGTGTGTGTGTGTGTGTGTCTGTGTGTGTGTGTGTGTCTGTGTGTGTATGTATGTGTGTGTGTGTGTGTGTGTGTTTATTGTAGAATTAAATAGTTAATGAAACAAATTAATATTCAGTAACCTTGATGGGATCGTCCGTAGATGAATGTTCTGTATTGACGTCCGTAGATGAAAGTTCTGTATTGACGTCCGTAGATGAAAGTTCTGTATTGACGTCCGTAGATAAAAGTTCTGTACTGACGTCCGTAGATAAAAGCAGCAGCAGTAGCAGCAGCAGCAGCAACAACAACAACAGCAGAAGCAGCAGCAGCAGCAGCAGCAGCAGCAGCAGCAGCAGCAACAACAACAGCAGAAGCAGCAGCAGCAGCAGCAGCAGCAGCAGCAGCAGCAACAGCAGCAGTAGCAGCAGCACCAGCAGTGGTGTCTCTACAACGTTCCTATTTCTCCACACATAGTTCTAAATATCCAGGAATATTGTGCTTAATACTTTAATCAAATTACCAATTCTGACGTACTCGTTAAGTACATTTTTTAGTACCTGATACATTCGTTTAATTTCTTGACGATTAGTACATCAATGGTTATGCTCATCATGTGGAGGTGTTGTTGGTGTATGTCACAGCATCCGGCGCATTTCCTACCATTGATGAAGCTTCATCAACGCATATACTGCATCCTCAATACGAGGATGTTTCGCGTTGATGACCGAATGAGTTGATAATTCTGAATATTTCTTCCCAAAGAACAAAGAAAGTCACAACACCCTGACTGGAGCAACACACAAATAACCAGCACATAGGAGAGAGGCTTGTGACGACGTTTCTCTTGTGACGACGTTTCTCTTGTGACGGCGTTTCTCTTGTGACGGCGTTTCTCTTGTGACGTTTCTCTTGTGACGACGTTTCTCTTGTGACGACGTTTCTCTTGTGACGACCTTTCTCTTGTGACGACGTTTCTCTTGTGACGATGTTTATCTCTCTCCTATGTGCGGGTTAGTTGTGTATTTCTTCACTCTTGGTTTTGGTAGGAAGAGCCTTTTCAAAAAGAGCTGTTCAACAGAAGGAGAGTCTTCAACAGAGGTTCCATGGAGCGTCTTCAACAGAGGCTCCATGGAGCGTCTTCAACAGAGGCTCCATGGAGCGTCTTCAACAGAGGCTCCATGGAGCGTCTTCAACAGAGGCTCCATGGAGCGTCTTCAACAGAGGCTCCATGGAGCGTCTTCAACAGAGGTTCCATGGAGCGTCTTCAACAGAGGCTCCATGGAGCGTCTTCAACAGAGGCTCCATGGAGCGTCTTCAACAGAGGCTCCATGGAGCGTCTTCAACAGAGGCTCCATGGAGAGCAGTTCACGAATACAAGTAACGTTGCAACGAGAACACAGTCAACCGGTGATATCACAGTATGCAGAACCTCAGTTCCTACATAATGTGAGAAATCACGAAACCGCTTCACAGTGGTTCTGCATACAAGTAACGTTGTTGAACCTGCAACCTTGCAACCTTCATCCGTCGACATATCCTCGACGCGTCTAGAAATTATATTATCCGAAAGTGATACATGTGGTCAATTTTTCAGCGATTTTTTTTTTGATCTATCATACATTCTACCAGATTCTTAAAGCATGATTTTTAATCAGACTGTCTGCGATAGTGTGATGACTAACGCAGTGTGAAGTTACTGGAATATTCTCGTTGTTTCGCACAGACGGGCAGAACGCACCTTTCTTTTCGTGAAGTCTGGTGGATTTTCCTTTAATATTCTAACTATTTTTTCAGTCTTTAGGGTCTTTCGTGTCCGGAAGTTTGGTTTCAAAAGATTTTCGCAGATTTGTAGGATTCGTACTACAGTTCACTCAACCTTCATTATCTTTCAACACAATCTGTTTGATTCGTCATGATTACCAGGTCAAGAACACCAAAGCTACCTGGAGGGTTTTAATAGAGTATTTCTGAAGGATGTTCCTGGACGGTGTTCTTGGAGGGTGTTCCTGGAGGGTGTTCCTGGAAGGTGTTCCTGGAAGGTGCTCCTGAAGGGTGTTCCTGCAGGGTGTTCCTGGAAGGTGTTCCTGTAAGGTTTTCCTGGAGGGTGTTCCTGGAGGGTGTTTCTGGAAGGTGATGCTAGAGAGTGTTCCTGGAGGATGTTCCTGGAAGATGTTCCTAGAGGGTGTTCCTGTAAAGTGTTCCTGGAGGATGTTCCTGGAAGGTGTTCCTGTAAGGTATTCCTGGAGGGTGTTCCTGGAAGGTGTTCCTGGAAGGTGCTCCTGGAGGGTGTTCCTGGAGGGTGTTCCTGGAGGGTGTTCCTAGAAGGTGTTCCTGTAAGTTTTTCCTGGAGGGTGTTCCTGAAGGGTGTTCCTGTAAGGTGTTCCTGGAGGGTGTTCCTAGAAGGTGTTCCTGTAAGGTGTTCCTCGAGGATGTTACTTGAAGGTGTTCCTGGAAGGTGTTCCTGGAGGGTGTTCCTGGAGGGTGTTTCCGGAAGGTGTTCTTGGAGGGTGTTCCTGGAGGGTGTTCCTGTAAGGTGTTCCTGGAAGGTGTTCTTGGAGGGTGTTCCTGGAGGGTGTTCCTGGAAGGTGTTCTTGGAGGGTGTTCCTGGAGGGTGTTCCTGGAGGGTTTTCCTGGAAGGTGTTCCTGGAGGGTGTTCTTGGGGGGTGTTCTTGGAGGGTGTTCCTGGAGGGTATTCCTGGAAGGTGTTTCTAGAGGGTGTTCCTGGAGGGTGTTCCTAGAAAGTGTTCCTGTAAGGTGTTCCTGGAGGGTGTTCCTAGAAAGTGTTCCTGTAAGGTGTTCCTGGAGGGTGTTCCTGGAGGCCTGAAGGGTGCTCCTGGAGGCCTGGAGGGTGCTCCTGGAGGATATTCCTGGAAGGTGTTCCTGGAGGGTGTTCCTGGAGGGTGTTCCTGGAGGGTGTTCCTGGAGGGTGCTCCTGGAAAGTGTTCCTGGGAATCAACACTCCCGGGACCAAGTCTATGACCAGGCTGATGAAATCTTTATTACACCTCCGGTTTTTATTGGTTCTTCAGTTTAAATTCGTAGAGCAGGTGTCAGTGACCCAAGTCAGTTATGTTGGAGGATCCACAGACGACCAAGGACAAACATACAACATCAGTAACATTACAATCCTTTCTGTAAGTTCTTCAGTTCGTAGCCAACGATTCCTGTCCAGGGAGTGGGAGTTTTGCCTTATTTGTAAGTAGTTTGTGCCCGTCAACAATAGAAAACAAAGTCAGACGAAGCTATTGTGCTGTCTCATCGTCTGAGAGCAATAATACTCCAATGAAACATGACAAATATGAAGAACAAAAACAGGCACAATACCGTGACAAGAACAATACGCAAAATAACTCGCGTATATATACTGGCTCCCTCACTCTTTTCTGTTAGTGTGACTTTGTAAATTGTCCAAGTCGTAAGCTTCTGTCTCCTGTGTAGAAACAGCGAAAGAAACTCACCAGATCAATCGGACCAGTGATTATTCGACTAGATTCATTCTGAAGAGTAATGGGTGAGGGGAGGTGGGAAAAAATTGAGGCACAATAGCCTGGGCTAGACTCAGCTGCTAGCCAGCGTGTGGCACCAGTTCTTGCTCCTTGCAGATCAAGAAACAGGTCGGGCGCGTGGCCCGGGGACGGCTGGGGCGCGGCGGACACCCAGGACGTTATACGCAAGGCTATTATGCCACCTACCTGCAGTCGCTTCCGGAGGTCACCGCCCCCGCGGCCCGGTCCCAGACCAGACCTCATCGCTCGTCACGTTGCTACCGACGCACATCTGTGGCAGGGCTAGGCGGGGATGTAGTACGCTGAAGGATCAGGATTGGTGGTGGAGACAAACAAAGGATGCTTGTAAAGGCCCACTCCTGCAGGCGGGCAGAAGGGTTGGACTGTTTACAACGTGAGCTCCTGTTTTCCATCGTGACTGTAAGACCCACCAGTTGGCAGTTGCTATTACAGTATCCTGCTTCTCTGTCCTTCTCAGTCTCTCAAGACATGCCGAGTGAAACGCCTGCAGGTTCAAGGTGAACTCCCAGGGTTCTGAAGAGTTTGTGACCCTCTGACCTGAGCTAATGCGACCCATTACGATATTTGTCTTTGCAATGAATTCACTACTACTGTTACCACCACTACTACTACAACTACTACTACTACTACTATTACTACCACCACCACTAATACTACTACAATTACTACTACTACTACTACTACTGCTAATACTACTACTACTACTACTACTACAACTACTACTACTACAACAACAACAGCTACTACTACTACCACCACCACTACTACCACAACTACTATTACCACTACCTGATCAAGTATGATAGATAATCTTGCGCGGTTTCAACATACACCACGCAACATGCATAATACAACATACACCATACATCATATGCCACACAACATCAAATACACACAAACCTTTCTTCTGGTTAGAGTGCATAGTGTCCATTCTCCCTTCTCTGCTTCGTGATGGTCAAGGTTGAAGGACCGTACACCTTCTGTCAAGGCTACACAACATACAACATACACAACATACAACATGCACAACATACACTATATACAACATACACAACATACAACATACACAACATACAACATACACTATATACAACATACACAACATACAACATACACAACATACACAACATACACTATATACGACATACACAACATACAACATACACAACATACACTATATACAACATAGACAACATACAACATACACAACATACAACATACACAACATACACTGTATACAACATACACAACATACACAACATACAACACATACAACATACGCTATATACAACATACACAACATACAACATACACTATATACAACATACATAAAATACAACATACACAACATACAACATACACAACATACAATATACACAACATACAACATACACAACATACAACATACACAACATGCAACATACACAACATACATCATACACAACATACAACGTACACCACACACAACATACATCATACACAACATACAGCATACACAACATACAACATACACAACATACAACATACAACATATACAACATACACAACATACTACACAACATACAACATACAACATACACAACATACAACATACACAACATACAATATACACAACATATAACACACACAACATACAACATACAACATACACAACATACAACATACACAACATGCAACATGCACAACATACAATATACACAACATACAACATACACAACATACAACATACACAACATACACTATACACAACATACAACATACACAACATACAACATACACAACATGAAATATACACCACATACAACAAACACAACATACAACATACACAACATACAACATACACAACATACAACATACACAACATGCAATATACACCACATACAACATACACAACATACAACATACACAACATACAACTTACACAACATGCAACATACACAGCATACAACATACACAACATACAACATACACAACATACAACATACAGAACATACAACATACAGAACATACAACATACACAACATACAATATACACAACATACAACATACACAACATACAACATACACAACATACAACATACACAACATACAACATACACAACATACAATATACACAACATACAACATACACAACATACAACATACAACATACACAACATACACAATATACAACATACACAACATGCAACATACACAACATACAACATACACAACATACAACATACAACATACACAACATACAACATACACAACATACAACATACACAACATACAACATACACAACATACAACATACACTACATACAATATACACAACATACAACATACACAACATACAACATACATAACATGCACTATACACAACATACAACATACACAACATACAACATACACAACATACAACATACACAACATACAACATACACAACATACAATATACACAACATACAACATACACAATATACAACATACAACATACACAACATACAACATAAACAACATACAACATAAACAACATACAACATAAACAACATACAACATAAACAACATACAACATAAACAACATACAACATAAACAACATACAACATAAACAACATACAACATATACAACATAACAAAGAACATAAACAACATACAACATAAACAACATACACCATACGCAACATACACAGCATACAACATACAAAACATACAACATACACAACATACAACATACATAACATACAACATACACAACATACAACATGCACAACATACAACATACACCACATACAACATACACAACATACAACATACACAACATACACAACATACAACATACAGAATATACAACATACACAACATACAATATACACAACATACAACATACACAACATACAACATACACAACATACAACATACACAACATGCAACATACACAACATACAACATACACAACATACAACATACACAACATACAACATACACAACATGCAACATACAGAAAATACAACATACACAACATACAATATACACAACATACAACATACACAACATACAACATACATAACATGAACTATACACAACATGCAACATACACAACATACAACATACACAACATACAACATACACAACATACAACATGCACAACATACAACATACACAACATACAATATACACAACATACAACATACACAATATACAACATACAACATACACAACATGCAACATACACAACATACAACATACACAACATGCAACAAACACAACATACAACATACACAACATACAACATACAACAACATGCAACATACACAACATACAACATACACAACATGCAACATACACAACATACAACATACACAACATACAACATACTACACCACATACAAAATACACCACATACAACATACACAACATACAACATACAATAAGCAACATACACAACATACAACATACACAACATACAACATACAACATACAACATACACAACATACAACATACAATAAGCAACATACACAACATACAACATACAACATACACAACATACAACATACACAACATACAACATACAACATACACAACATACAACATACAATAAGCAACATACACAACATACAATAAACAACATACACAACATACAACATACACAACATACAACATACAACATACAACATACACAACATACACAACATACAACATACAACATACACAACATACAACATACACAACGTACACAACATACAACATACACAACATACAACATACAACATACACAACATACAACATACACAACGTACACAACATACAACATACACAATATACAACATACAACATACAACATACACAACATACAACATACAATAAGCAACATACACAACATACAACATACAACATACACAACATACAACATACAACATACAACATACACAACATACAACATACAATAAGCAACATACACAACATACAACATACACAACATACAACATACAACATACACAACATACACAACATACAACATACAACATACACAACATACAACATACACAACGTACACAACATACAACATACACAACATACAACATACAACATACACAACATACAACATACACAACGTACACAACATACAACATACACAATATACAACATACAACATACAACATACACAACATACAACATACAACATACACAACATACAACATACAATAAACAACATACACAACATACAACATACAACATACACAACATACAACATACAACATACACAACATACAACATACACAACGTACACAACATACAACATACACAATATACAACATACAACATACAACATACACAACATACAACATACAACATACACAACATACAACATACAATAAACAACATACACAACATACAACATACACAACATACAACATACACAACATACACAACATACAACATACACAACATACAACATACAACATACACAACATACAACATACACAACATACAACATACACAACATACAACATACAACATACACCACACGGTAACAGGCTCTCAACTCCTGTGGGGGCTTAAATCACCATAGTGGGGAGAAGAACAGGCCATCCCACCCTGAGCCCCAAGGTCGCAATCCCCCTGTGTTTCTGCATCATTCTCACCCTTACGGGTGGCGAGGGCGAGGCTGTATCAGCCAGGACACGGGTGCGTGTCCAGGGGATGCCACGCCCATGTCGGCTGGCCCTCGCGGTGCCACCACTGATGGCACCCTCTTTGTTCCTCACCCAACTCACGCCCACACTGAGGGGAAAAAATAGATGTGGGCGTGGGCGTGGGCGGGTCCATTCACTTGTCTCCGGGGGAGGTCGACAGGTGAGTTACCTGGGTATACGCACATGTCCGTGTGTACCTGCTGACTGATACGCACATGTGTTTAACTAGTGGATGCACACATGACTGGTACGCACATGCTTATGTGTACTGAGAGAGAGAGAGAGAGAGAGAGAGAGAGAGAGAGAGAGAGAGAGAGAGAGAGAGAGAGAGAGAGAGAGAGAGAGAGAGAGAGAGAGAAGAGAGAGAGAGAGAGAGAGAGAGAGAGAGAGAGAGAGAGAGAGAGAGAGAGAGAGAGAGAGAGAGAGAGAGAGAGAGAGAGAGAGAGAGAGAGAGAGAGAGAGAGAGAGAGAGAGAGAGAGAGAGAGAGAGAGAGAGAGAGAGAGAGAGAGAGAGAGAGAGAGAGAGAGAGAGAGAGAGAGAGGAGAGGAAGAGAGAGAGGGAGAGAGAGAGAGGTAGAGAGAGAGGTCGAGAGAGAGGGAGAGAGAGAGAGAGAGAGAGAGAGAGAGAGAGAGAGAGAGAGAGAGAGAGAGAGAGAGAGAGAGAGAGAGAGAGAGAGAGACAGAGAGAGAGTGAGAGAGAGAGAGAGAGAGAGAGAGAGAGAGAGAGAGAGAGAGAGAGAGAGAGAGAGAGAGAGAGAGAGAGAGAGAGAGAGAAGGGAGATAAGAGAGAGAGAGAGAGAGAGAGAGAGAGAGAGAGAGAGAGAGAGAGAGAAGAGTAGAGAGAGAGAGAGAGAGAGAGAGAGAGAGAGAGAGAGAGAGAGAGAGAGAGAGAGAGAGAGAGAGAGAGAGAGAGAGAGAGAGAGAGAGAGAGAGAGAGAGAGAGAGAGAGAGAGAGAGAGAGAGAGAGAGAGAGAGAGAGAGAGAGAGAGAGAGAGAGAGAGAGAGAGAGAGAGAGAGAGAGAGAGAGAGAGAGAGAGAGAGAGAGAGATACACACACAGTTTTAACAACCTTCGTGTAGTCGACAGGCTTCAAACCCCATAAAAAATAAACCAACCAATCACAACGCCGTTTTAATAAACCCAAAAAGATTAAAAAATGAAACTAAGTGACAATGAGAATTATTATTTTTTTAAGAAAAATTTAGAAAATTTAGAAATAAAACGGGAATGCCAAACAGAAATAATAGAAATAAAACGTAAATGCTACCAGAAAAACAACAGAAATAAATGGAATACAAACAGAAAACAACAGAAATAAAACGGGAATGCCAACAGAAAAACAACAGGCTGGGAACGGAATGCCAAACAGAAAACAACAGAAATAAAACGGGAATGCCAAACAGAAAACAACAGAAATAAAACGGGAATGCCAAACAGAAAACAACAGAAATAAAACGGGAATGCCAAACAGAAAACAACAGAAATAAAACGGGAATGCCAAACAGAAAACAACAGAAATAAAACGGGAATGCCAAACAGAAAACAACAGAAATAAAACGGGAATGCCAAACAGAAAACAACGGAAATAAAACGGGAATGCCAAACAGAAAACAACGGAAATAAAACGGGAATGCCAAACAGAAAACAACAGAAATAAAACGGGAATGCAACATAAACAACAGAAATAAAATGGAATGCTAAACAGAAAAACAACAGAATAAAACGGGAATGCCAAACAGAAAAAACAACAGGAATAAATGGGAATACAAACAGAAAAACAACAGAAATAAATGGAATGCTAAACATAAAAACAACAGAAATAAACGGGAAATGCCAAATAATAGAAAATAAATAGAATAATGGGAATGCCAAACAGAAAACAACAGAAATAAAACGGGAATACCAAACAGAAAAACAACAGAAATAAACGGGAATGCCAAAACAGAAAAACAACAGAAATAAACGAATGCCAAACAGAAAACAACAGAAATAAAATGGGAATGCCAAACAGAAAAACAACGGAATAAATGGAATTCCAAATAGAACAACGGAATAAATGGAATGCCAAACAGAAAACAACAGAAATAAGACGGGAATGCCAAACAGAAAACAACGGAAATAAAACTGGAATGCCAAACAGAAAACAACGAAGCAAACGGGAATTCCAAACAGAAAACAACGGAAATAAAACGGGAATGCCAAACAGAAAACAACGGAAATAAAACGGGAATGCCAAACAGAAAACAACGGAAATAAAACGGGAATGCCAACCAGAAAACAACAGAAATAAAACGGGAATGCCAACCAGAAAACAACAGAAATAAGACGGGAATGCCAAACAGAAAACAACAGAAATAAAACGGGAATGCTAAACAAAAAATAACAGAAAGAAAACGGGAATGCCAAACAGAAAACAACAGAAATAAAACGGGAATGCCAAACAGAAAACAACAGAAATAAAACGGGAATGCCAAACAGAAAATAACAGAAATAAAACGGGAATGCCAAACAGAAAACAACAGAAATAAAACGGGAATGCCAAACAGAAAATAACAGAAATAAAACGGGAATGCCAAACAGGAAATAACAGAAATAAAGCAGAATGCCAAACAGAAAGCAACAGAAATAAAACGAAATTCCAAACAGAAAACAACAGAAATAAAACGAAATGCCAAACAGAAAGCAACAGAAATAAAACCTTGGAAAATATCCGAGGGGAATATTACCCCTCGGGGGGAGGGGAATATTACCCCCCGGGGGGAGGGGAATATTACCCCCCGGGGGGGAGGGGAAATATTAGGTAATAAAGAAATATTTAACATAGAAAACTGGAATTTTGCACGAGAGAAAACGGGAATGATTTACGTATTAAAACGGGAAAAACGGGAGAGAAAACGGGAATGATGATATTAAAGAAAACGGAAATACAGGAAAATACAGAGAGGGGAAAAAAACAGATACAAATAAATGGTAAAAGAAACGAGAATGATAAAGGAGAATGATAATGGACAGTAAGTGCAAGAAAAGAATGATGGAAGGAAGAATGATGGAAAGAAGAATGATGGAAGGAAGAATGATGGAAAGAAGAATGATGGAAGGAAGAATGATGGAAGGAAGAATGATGGAAGGAAGAATGATGGAAGGAAGAATGATGGAAGGAAGAATGATGGAAGGAAGAATGATGGAAGGAAGAATGATGGAAGGAAGAATGATGGAAGGAAGAATGATGGAAGGAAGAATGATGGAAGGAAGAATGATAAGAATGATAGCTGGGAAAAATCGAAGGTGGAGAATATAGAAGGATGGAAGGGGTTGGAGGGTCGGGAGGGAAGGAGGAGGGGGGATGGTAAGAGGGGGGAAGGAAGGGTGGGAGGGAGAGAATGAAAGAGGGAAGGGAAGGAGGGAGAATGAGATGGAGGAAGGCAGGGAAGAAGAGGGGTGGGAGGGAGAATGAAGCAGGTTGACAAGTTGAGGAGGGGGAGGGAAGTGGCATGCCGGGGAGGGGGGTCGTTGGGAGGGAGCGAGGGAGGTAGGCATGTGGGAGAGAAGGAGGGAGGATGAAGTTGATGGGAGGATGACAGGGAAAGGGTGGGTGAGAGAGAGAGAGAGAGAGAGAGAGAGAGAGAGAGAGAGAGAGAGGTGGGGATGGGGAAAGAGAGCGAGAGAGAGCACGGTCGGCTTTAAAGAGCACGCAATCAGGGAAAATGGGAACTCACAGAGGATCTGAACCAAGGTTGCAGGATCGAACCTCCTCCCGCAAACACGTTTCCAGAGGCACCTCAACATGTCATCAGTGTTCTCAAGGTAAGTCAAGGTAAGTCAAGGTAAGTCAAGGTAAGTCATATATGGGGACACAGAAGGTCAGGTGTATAGAACACACAAGTCAATAACCGTAGCAGAAAGAGAAAGAGAGAGAGAGAGAGAGAGAGAGAGAGAGAGAGAGAGAGAGAGAGAGAGAGAGAGAGAGAGAGAGAGAGAGAGAGAGAGAGAGAGAGAGAGAGAGAAAGAGGAGGTTCCAGTAGTCAAAATACCAGGAGTGCAGAGGGTACGGTTTTGGTAATTTGACTTAGTTTTGGTGGCCAGTGTTGGTTGACTGGTTCTGAGTGGCAGTGTTGGTTGACTGGTTCTGAGTGGCAGTGTTGGTTGACTGGTTCTGAGTGGCAGTGTTGGTTGACTGGTTCTGAGTGGCAGTGTTGGTTGACTGGTTCTGAGTGGCAGTGTTGGTTGACTGGTTCTGAGTGGCAGTGTTGGTTGACTGGTTCTGAGTGGCAGTGTTGGTTGACTGGTTCTGAGTGGCAGTGTTGGTTGTCTGGTTCTGAGTGGCAGTGTTGGTTGACTGGTTCTGAGTGGCAGTGTTAGTTGACTGGTTCTGAGTGGCAGTGTTGGTTGGCTGGTTCTGAGTGGCAGTGTTGGTTGGCTGGTTCACAGTGGCAGTGTTGGTTGACTAGTTCTGAGTGGCAGTGTTGGTTGACTGGTTCACAGTGGAGTGTTGGTTGACTAGTTCTGAGTGGCAGTGTTGGTTGACTGGTTGAGTGGCAGTGTTGGTCGACTGGTTCTGAGTGGCAGTGTTGGTTGACTGGTTCCGAGTGGCAGTGTTGGTTGACTGGTTCTGAGTGGCAGTGTTGGTTGACTGGTTCTGAGTGGGAGTGTTGGTTGACTGGTTCTGAGTGGCAGTGTTGGTTGATTGGTTCTGAGTGGCAGTGTTGGTTGACTGGTTCTGAGTGGCAGTGTTGGTTGATTGGTTCTGAGTGGCAGTGTTGGTTGACTGGTTCTGAGTGGCAGTGTTGGTTGACTGGTTCTGAGTGGCAGTGTTGGTTGACTGGTTCTGAGTGGCAGTGTTGGTTGACTGGGTCTGAGTGGCAGTGTTGGTTGATTGGTTCTGAGTGGCAGTGTTGGTTGACTGGTTCTGAGTGGCAGTGTTGGTTGACTGGTTCACTGGCAGTGTTGGTTGACTGGCTCTGAGTGGCAGTGTTGGTTGACTGGTTCACAGTGGCAGTGATGGTTGACTGGTTCACAGTGGCAGTGTTAGTTGACTGGTTCTGAGTGGCAGTGTTGGTTGACTGGTTCTGAGTGGCAGTGTTGGTTGACTGGTTCTGAGTGGCAGTGTTGGTTGATTGGTTCTGAGTGGCAGTGTTGGTTGACTGGTTCTGAGTGGCAGTGTTGGTTGACTGGTTCTGAGTGGCAGTGTTGGTTTACTGGTTCTGAGTGGCAGTGTTGGTTGACTGGTTCTGAGTGGCAGTGTTGGTTGACTGGTTCACAGTGGCAGTGTTGGTTGGTTGACTGGTTCACAGTGGCAGTGTTGGTTGACTAGTTCTGAGTGGCAGTGTTGGTTGACTGGTTGAGTGGCAGTGTTGGTTGACTGGTTCTGAGTGGCAGTGTTGGTTGGCTGGTTCTGAGTGGCAGTGTTGGTTGGCTGGTTCACAATGGCAGTGTTGGTTGGTTGACTGGTTCACAGTGGCAGTGTTGGTTGACTAGTTCTGAGTGGCAGTGTTGGTTGACTGGTTGAGTGGCAGTGTTGGTTGACTGGTTCTGAGTGGCAGTGTTGGTTGACTGGTTCTGAGTGGCAATGTTGGTTGACTGGTTCTGAGTGGCAGTGTTGGTTGACTGGTTCTGAGTGGCAGTGTTAGTTGACTCGTTCTGAGTGGCAGTGTTGGTTGATTGGTTCTGAGTGGCAGTGTTGGTTGGCTGGTTCACATTGGCAGTGTTGGTTGACTGGTTCTGATTGGCAGTGTTGGTTGACTGGTTCTGAGTGGCAGTGTTGGTTGACTGGTTCTGAGTGGCAGTGTTGGTTGATTGGTTGTGAGTGGCAGTGTTGGTTGACTGGTTCTGAGTGGCAGTGTTGGTTGACTGGTTCACTGGCAGTGTTGGTTGACTGGTTCACAGTGGCAGTGTTAGTTGACTGGCTCTGAGCGGCAGTGTTGGTTGACTGGTTCACAGTGGCAGTGATGGTTGACTGGTTCACAGTGGCAGTGTTAGTTGACTGGTTCTGAGTGGCAGTATTGGTTGACTAGTTCTGAGTGGCAGTGTTGGTTGACTGGTTCTGAGTGGCAGTGTTGGTTGATTGGTTCTGAGTGGCAGTGTTGGTTGACTGGTTCTGAGTGACAGTGTTGGTTGACTAGTTCTGAGTGGCAGTGTTGGTTGACTGGTTCTGAGTGGCAGTGTTGGTTGACTGGTTCTGAGTGGCAGTGTTGGTTGACTGGTTCTGAGTGGCAGTGTTGGTTGACTGGTTCTGAGTGGCAGTGTTGGTTGACTGGTTCTGAGTGGCAGTGTTGGTTGACTAGTTCTGAGTGGCAGTGTTGGTTGACTGGTTCTGAGTGGCAGTGTTGGTTGACTGGTTCTGAGTGGCAGTGTTGGTTGACTGGTTCTGAGTGGCTGTGTTGGTTGACTAGTTCTGAGTGGCAGTGTTGGTTGACTGGTTCTGAGTGGCAGTGTTGGTTGACTGGTTCTGAGTGGCAGTGTTGGTTGACTGGTTCTGAGTAGCAGTGTTGGTTGACTGGTTCTGAGTGGCAGTGTTGGTTGACTAGTTCTGAGTGGCAGTGTTGGTTGACTGGTTCTGAGTGGCAGTGTTGGTTGACTGGTTCTGAGTGGCAGTGTTGGTTGACTGGTTCTGAGTGGCAGTGTTGGTTGACTGGTTCTGAGTGGCAGTGTTGGTTGACTGGTTCTGAGTGGCAGTGTTGGTTGACTGGTTCACAGTGGCAGTGTTGGTTGACTGGTTCTGAGTGGCAGTGTTGGTTGATTGGTTCTGAGTGGCAGTGTTGGTTGACTGGTTCTGAGTGGCAGTGCTGGTTGACTGGTTCTTAGTGGCAGTGTTGGTTGACTGGTTCTGAGTGGCAGTGTTGGTTGACTGGTTCTTAGTGGCAGTGTTGGTTGACTGGTTCTGAGTGGCAGTGTTGGTTGACTGGTTCTGAGTGGCAGTGTTGGTTGATTGGTTCTGAGTGGCAGTGTTGGTTGACTGGTTCTGAGTGGCAGTGTTTGTTGATTGGTTCTGAGTGGCAGTGTTGGTTGGCTGGTTCACATTGGCAGTGTTGGTTGACTGGTTCTGAGTGGCAGTGTTGGTTGACTGGTTCATAGTGGCAGTGCTGGTTGACTGGTTCTGAGTGGCAGTGTTGGTTGATTGGTTCTGAGTGGCAGTGTTGGTTGACTGGTTCTGAGTGGCAGTGCTGGTTGACTGGTTCTGAGTGGCAGTGCTGGTTGACTGGTTCTGAGTGGCAGTGTTGGTTGACTGGTTCTGAGTGGCAGTGTTGGTTGACTGGTTCTGAGTGACAGTGTTGGTTGATTGGTTCTGAGTGGCAGTGTTGGTTGACTGGTTCTGATTGGCAGTGTTGGTTGATTGGTTCTGAGTGGCAGTGTTGGTTGACTGGTTCTGATTGGTAGTGTTGGTTGACTGGTTCTGAGTGGCAGTGCTGGTTGACTGATTCTGAGTGGCAGTGCTGGTTGACTGGTTCTGAGTGGCAGTGTTGGTTGACTGGTTCTGAGTGGCAGTGTTGGTTGACTGGTTCTGAGTGGCAGTGTTGGTTGATTGGTTCTGAGTGGCAGTGTTGGTTGACTGGTTCTGAGTAGCAGTGTTGGTTGGCTGGTTCACATTGGCAGTGTTGGTTGACTGGTTCTGAGTGGCAGTGTTGGTTGACTGGTTCTGAGTGGCAGTGTTGGTTGATTGGTTCTGAGTGGCAGTGTTGGTTGATTGGTTCTGAGTGGCAGTGTTGGTTGGCTGGTTCACATTATCAGTGTTGGTTGACTGGTTCTGAGTGGCAGTGTTGGTTGACTGGTTCTGAGTGGCAGTGTTGGTTGACTTGTTCTGAGTGGCAGTGTTAGTTGACTGGCTCTGAGTGGCAGTGTTGGTTGACTGGTTCTGAGTGGCAGCGTTAGTTGACTTGTTCTGAGTGGCAGTGTTAGTTGACTGGCTCTGAGTGGCAGTGTTAGTTGACTGGCTCTGAGTGGCAGTGTTGGTTGACTGGTTCTGAGTGGCAGTGTTGGTTGACTTGTTCTGAGTGGCAGTGTTGGTTGACTTGTTCTGAGTGGCAGTGTTAGTTGACTGGCTCTGAGTGGCAGTGTTGGTTCCCTGGTTCACAGAGCCTAGTTTAGAATTAATAACCCACATTAATATAAGAAAGTCAAGGTGTACCTAATGCTAGGTGAACAGACAGGAAAAGCAGGAGTAAGGAAACAAGTCCAATGTCTCCAACTGCCTCGGAATGACTTCGAAAAAGCTCTTGACTACATGCCCATGCACTCTGCCCCATGCCAACACCCTATCACATGCTTTTAATAGTCAATGGAAAGGGAGCCTAGACACGGGGGTCAACCCACAGTTACAGTAGATATAGCCTCTCTCTCTCTCTCTCTCTCTCTCTCTCTCTCTCTCTCTCTCTCTCTCTCTCTCTCTCTCTCTCTCTCTCTCTCTCTCTCTCTCTCTTTTTTACTCAGGTTTGACAAGGTTAGGTTAAGGATTCCTAACTTTATTGACAAGCCAAGAGCTATTACCTACATCAGCTCATTTGAAAGCATTTTTATTGTCATGAAACAAACAAGTAGGGAACAGGATGAAGTTGGAGCCATCTCTGGGCCAGCATTTTCATCTGATCAACTCTAATCTCTCTCTCTTTCTTTCTCTCTTCGAAGGTGACAGCGTAGCACTAGAGACCGATAACACTATCGCCCCAGATTATATCTTGATAGGATTTTAAGTAGGATTGCTGACTACATAGACTCACAACAACTGCACAACCTATTGCAACTGTTTGACCACTGGAAGACAAAAATATGAGTATGCACTATATACAGATTTTGCAAAAGCTTTTGACAAGTGCAATCATGGTATGGCAGCACACAGAACCCGTTCCAAAAAAAAAAAAAGAATAACCGGAAAAGAGAACAGATAGATTTTTAACTTTCTAGCAAATAGAACGCGAAGAGTAAAAGTTAACAGAGTTAAGTCAGAGGCTGCCACAGTGAAAAGCTCTGTTGCATGAGGCATGATACTCACACTTAAGTCAGAGGCTGCCACAGTGAAAAGCTCTGTTGCATGAGGCATGATACTCACTCCCATCATTTTCAGCATCTTCGTATTGGACATACACAGATATATGAATCATAGCAACATATTCTTTGCAGATGATACTGGAATTTACACTAGAGTGACTTCCATTAAAGGCTATATAACTAATTTTTTTTCCAACACGATAAAACGAAAAACCAACAAGAACTTAAAAATTATACCATCAGAGGATTTCGCTTTTAATGAATACAAAAGAATACAACAGTCATTATCACAACCTTGAGGATAACGAGAACCTTCAAAACAAGGGATGTCAAGCTAATGACAGTCGTCTTTAAGACGCTCTCTCTGGTATGGAATGCTACCGTACACAAACAGGACCTTTTGAGGCTGGTTAAATTTGCAGATCTAGAGAATGTACAGAGAACCATCAATGTACGTATAAGTTTAGTTAAGCACCTAAATTAATGAGAATCTTCGAAGTCTCTTGACTTATACTCCTTGCAATGAGGACTAGAAAGTTGCATCAACATTTATATTTGGAAAATCGTGGAGGACTGGCCACAAGTCTGCACACAGAAGTCACTCCCTAGAGAGCAAGGGGGTCGGCAGACAGTGAAAAATACTCTGATGAAATGCAGTGGTACCTTGAATACACAGAGAGACAACTCAATAAATGTTTGGGGTCCAAGACTATTCAACAGCCTCCCATTATGCATAAAGAGGATTACCAATTGACTCTTAGCTATCGTCTTCAAGAGGGAACTGGATAGGTTTCTAAAGTCAGTTCCCCGTCCAATTGTTCTGTAATTTGTATGTTGGACTGCTTGTGTCCAGCAATAACAGCTTGTCTGATCAGGCTTTGATCCACCTGGAGGACTTGTCAGGAGCCCCCAGAAGCATCCTTCTGGTTGTCCTTCTACCGTGAGCTTAGTATTATTTGATTTCTTAGATTTACCTAGGAGTTAGCTAAGTGTTGTGGGTGGCATCTTGAGTCATGGGTTTACAAGTCCGCCAGTGTTAATAACCTCAAACTACTGCTGTCGTTATTCTTTTTTTCTATGAAAACATCTGCATGTTTGCTTACGGAATGCAAATATCAATAAGTCATTTTCCAACTGAGTTATCCTAGGGTATCCTAGGATTTCCTGTATATGAATAACCCACATTCAGTAGCACAATAAAACAAATAATTTCAATCTGTTTGAGATCCTCATCAACACCTGATAAGGATCTTGAGTAGACTGAAATTGCTTTTTTTTTCTGTGCTATTGAAAGTGGGTTTTTAGTATGTATTGTCCATACAGTAAGTGTATGGTTCACTCACTAGGATTTCCCAGGTAATAGCTACGTTACAATTTATTCGTTATTCCTCACACAACAATTGATATGCTCTCTCGACAACTGAACTAGCAATTCAGATTATAGCAGTTCTGGGGCTCTATTGCTGTAGTGTCGGGGTTCAAGACTAGGAAGTGATGGCAGAATACAACTGTGGAACTGTTATTGGAGGCACTGTATTGAATATCCATGGCGAGCCTGGCCTATGCACTTCTGTCTGTCCCCTAGGTCTGGTTGAGAGTCACAGAGAGAGGCCTCTCAGGCATGGCCTACATGCAAAGTACAAACAGGGTTAACGTGACTAAGGCTTGGCCAGGGGGCCTTGCCTATAAATTGGGTTATCATAGTATAAACTATACAAGTATTGTAATATTAACAGTATTAATTATCCAGTTCAGTCCACCAATCAAGTGAGAGCCGGCCCCCAACCAAGGTGACATCACACCTTCCTGCCTGGCTGAGTGGCAGACTCTTGCTTACTCTGGTCCAGTCCACTCCTCTCAGTGGCTCTGTCCTATCATTACATTGCTAACTTAACATTGTAAATATTGTACACAGTGGTGAAGGAATATGTAGGGAGACAGAAAAAAAAATACTACCCCTTCTGTTTGCCTTGCCCTTCATTTGCCAGGTTTCTCGCTATATTACTGTCTGTGGTTACTGCCAGGTGCAACAGACCAGCAACTGCTGCCTGTGTTTGTAATATACTTAGTGTACCGTTGTTACATTACTCCAAAGAATATGTCGACTCTCCCAAACAGACATTTCTTCCTCCTCTTCTTCTTCTTCTTCTTCTTCTTCTTCTTCTTCTTCTTCTTCTTCTTCTTCTTCTTCTTCTTCTTCTTCTTCTTCTTCTTCTTCTTCTTCTTTTTCTTCTTCTTCTTCTTATTATTATTATTATTATTATTATTATTATTATTATTATTATTATTATTATTATTATTATTATTATTATTATTATTATTGTTAATCAATGGGGAGAGGAGTGAGTCGGGATTGGTGGGAAGGGGGGACGAAGGGAGGAGATTGGAGGGGAAAGGCGAGGGAGGAAGGGAGGGAGGGAGGGTATGTGAGATGGGGGGGAGAAAGAGAGTTGGATTGAGGGATGGAAGGGACCACGGGAGGGCTAGAGATCTTGCTGGGGGAGAGAAGGGCAGGACAATAGGGAGTATATGAAGGGGAAGGAACAAAGAGGGAGGGGAGGAAAGTTGGGGAAGCTTGTCTTGTCTTCCATCAACAGCCATCTTGGTAGTGGAGCTCTCTCTCTCTCTCTCTCTCTTTCTCTCTCTCTCTCTCTCTCTCTCTCTCTCTCTCTCTCTCTCTCTCTCTCTCTCTCTCTCTCTCTCTCTCTCTCTCTCTCTCTCTCTCTCTCTCTCAAAACAGCCAGTTTTGTTGGTAATTTCCCTTATGCATGAAGGGAGGATGTTGCTGAGTTTTGGTCCCTTTACATTTATCGAATTTTCTCTTAGTATGCTCACCGCACATTTGGTCTTCATTGGAGGTATCACCCGCCATCTGCCAAGCCTCTTGTGTTTATATGTAGTGATTTTGGTGTGCAGGTTTGTTGCCAATCCATTACTTTCCATGTGTGTGTTATGATGTACTTTTCGCCTACATTCCAAGGAGTACAGTGCGAGAGTTTTCAAGTGCTCTCAGTAATTCAGGAACTTGACTGAGTTTATATGAACCGTGAAGGTTCTTCGTTCATTCTCAAGTTTCGCAATATTGCCGGCCTTAAGGGTTCCATTAGTGTAGAGCAATAATCCAGCCTTGAAAGGATGCCGTCTTGGCATCTATTGTTTTGAAAGTTCTAGTTATCTAAACTCTCGTTTTCTGTGTTGTTACAATAATAACATTGCTGTGCTCATTGACCATAAGAGCTACTGACATTATTACTCCCAGTTCTCATGTTAGATTTACTGGGTAATTACCCCCATGGTTGCAATTATTAAAGTCCGACTGTACTGCATCTGCATTTTACTTGTCTTCAAGACCATGTCGTAACAGTCCAGCAACTGCGAGAAGCAGGAGCGACCTTTTCTTAACCCGTGACGACCTGGGTTGTGCAGCTGCTGCGAGTCCACGTAACTAGTAATCTTGCTTCTTAAAAATCCTTAAAAAAATCTTGATAACGTGGGACGCCAGCAATATTGGTCTATAGTTTTCTTACGATTGTTTTACTGCCACCTTTGTGGAGTGAGGGGGGGGGAGGCTATATTAATGGCTTTAACATGTACTGGATGACTCCTGAATTCAGTATTCAGGTTTCTCCTCTTCCAAAGAATGTTTGAGGTACAAGATCATGATTTCCTGCAATTCTTGGTGAATATGGAGATGGTAATGACACGATTGCAGACAAACCACGGTACGGGTGGGGGTTAGAACTCATGGTAGGTGAGTAGTATAACTCCAGGCCAGTGCGTCAACCACTGGACCAGCTGGCTACAATAAGATTCATCCAACTAGGTATATTTATATACCATAGGGAAGTTAGCATGGGCCACCACTGTGACCACAGCTGGTCCTGGGGAGGAGTGCTGTCAGTGGCTTCCATGTCAAGTGCAGTTAGGTTCGCATATAAAATTATGGAGATGTCAGTAGCGTTTTCCTTCTCGTTCATTACAAAGTTATTCAGGTCGTCAGTCCTTTGACTGATTAATGGTTCACTGAACACTCAGTCCACATTCACTTATTATTATTTTCGTGAAATACGATGATTTTTGTCCTGTTTACTCCCTCTGTGTCACTATGATACTGTTTACTCCCTCTGTGTCACTATGATACTGTTTACTCCCTCTGTGTCACTATGATACTGTTTACTCCCTCTGTGTCACTATGATACCGTTTACTCCCTCTGTGTCACTATGATACTGTTTACTCCCTCTGTGTCACTATGATACTGTTTACTCCCTCTGTGTCACTATGATACTGTTTACTCCCTCTGTGTCACTATGATACTGTTTACTCCCTCTGTGTCACTATGATACTGTTTACTCCCTCTGTGTCACTATGATGCTGTTTACTCCCTCTGTGTCACTATGATACTGTTTACTCCCTCTGTGTCACTATGATACTGTTTACTCCCTCTGTGTCACTATGATGCTGTTTACTCCCTCTGTGTCACTATGATACTGTTTACTCCCTCTGTGTCACTATGATACTGTTTACTCCCTCTGTGTCACTATGATACTGTTTACTCCCTCTGTGTCACTATGATGCTGTTTACTCCCTCTGTGTCACTATGATACTGTTTACTCCCTCTGTGTCACTATGATACTGTTTACTCCCTCTGTGTCACTATGATACTGTTTACTCCCTCTGTGTCACTATGATACTGTTTACTCCCTCTGTGTCACTATGATACTGTTTACTCCCTGTGTCACTATGATACTGTTTACTCCCTCTGTGTCACTATGATACTGTTTACTCCCTCTGTGTCACTATGATACTGTTTACTCCCTCTGTGTCACTATGATACTGTTTACTCCCTCTGTGTCACTATGATACTGTTTACTCACTCTGTGTCACTATGATACTGTTTACTCCCTCTGTGTCACTATGATACTGTTTACTCCCTCTGTGTCACTATGATACTGTTTACTCCCTCTGTGTCACTATGATACCGTTTACTCCCTCTGTGTCACTATGATACTGTTTACTCCCTCTGTGTCACTATGATACTGTTTACTCCCTGTGTCACTATGATACTGTTTACTCCCTCTGTGTCACTATGATACTGTTTACTCCCTCTGTGTCACTATGATACTGTTTACTCCCTCTGTGTCACTATGATACTGTTTACTCCCTCTGTGTCACTATGATACTGTTTACTCACTCTGTGTCACTATGATACTGTTTACTCCCTCTGTGTCACTATGATGCTGTTTACTCCCTCTGTGTCACTATGATACTGTTTACTCACTCTGTGTCACTATGTTACTGTTTACTCCCTCTGTGTCACTATGATACTGTTTACTCCCTCTGTGTCACTATGATACTGTTTACTCCCTCTGTGTCACTATGATGCTGTTTACTCCCTCTGTGTCACTATGATGCTGTTTACTCCCTCTGTGTCACTATGATACTGTTTACTCCCTCTGTGTCACTATGATACTGTTTACTCCCTCTGTGTCACTATGATACTGTTTACTCCCTCTGTGTCACTATGATACTGTTTACTCCCTCTGTGTCACTATGATGCTGTTTACTCCCTCTGTGTCACTATGATACTGTTTACTCACTCTGTGTCACTATGTTACTGTTTACTCCCTCTGTGTCACTATGATACTGTTTACTCCCTCTGTGTCACTATGATACTGTTTACTCCCTCTGTGTCACTATGATACTGTTTACTCTCTCTGTGTCACTATGATACTGTTTACTCCCTCTGTGTCACTATGATGCTGTTTACTCCCTCTGTGTCACTATGATACTGTTTACTCCCTCTGTGTCACTATGATACTGTTTACTCCCTCTGTGTCACTATGATACTGTTTACTCCCTCTGTGTCACTATGATACTGTTTACTCCCTCTGTGTCACTATGATACTGTTTACTCCCTCTGTGTCACTATGATGCTGTTTACTCCCTCTGTGTCACTATGATACTGTTTACTCCCTCTGTGTCACTATGATACTGTTTACTCACTCTGTGTCACTATGATACTGTTTACTCCCTCTGTGTCACTATGATACTGTTTACTCCCTCTGTGTCACTATGATACTGTTTACTCCCTCTGTGTCACTATGATACTGTTTACTCCCTCTGTGTCACTATGATGCTCAACTCTTCTCCAGGCTGAGGGACTGACCACCTCAATACTTTTTCTCCAAGGTTGATGGACTGATTACATCATCTTTATTTCATTACTACTGCTCCATTTTTATTTGACTGAAGAAGCCTACTGTGTAGGCGAAACGTTTCATCAATAAAGATACCCAACAGCTGCACATGTGTCTTAATCTTAAACTTGTCGGTATTTTATATAATTTTCAACAAAGTTTGCAGTCATTGAGAAGTTGTGTGGTCCGTCATGTTCGCCTACAGAGGGCGCGTTTTTTCCTTTCCAACTCTCACATTCTCATCCTTCGTAATGGCGTGTGTCCGCAGCGCATTTCTGATGCAGTTTAGTTCATCCTTATTGTTAAAGTCCTTATTGTTAAAGTGAAATTTGTTGATCATTCTCTCATACATGACCGTGAGAGAATGTTCAGTTTTAATCAACAAAGTCTAGACAACATCATTCGTGGCGTTAAGTAACTTCAGCACGTATGAGTGACTCATTAATCTATCGGAGCCCCCCACCATACCCTCAATTCCTTGCTACTGCCTGTTGTACCAATCGCATCTTAGTAGGTTGTTCCCAGTTTGACCTCGAAGTGGTTCGCCGGTATGGTCCCGGCCCGGGTCTCTTCCGTGAGGTGACCCCGGCATTGGGTCCCCAGGTAGGAGAGTGTCATACGTATACCTGGAGTGTACTTGGAGAGGGTGTCTAGGGTCAACGCCCCAGCGCCCCGGTCTGTGACCAGACCTCGCGGCGAATCAAGGCCTGATCACCCAGGCTGTAACTGCTGGCAGACACACAAACCGACGTTACTTGATGTCTTGCGCAATAGTCTTCTGCCCAGGACACCAAATTTCGTTGGCAAAGCAAACTTGTATAGCGCGAGTCTGCAAAATCAGCAAACACCGAATCTGACTCAGCGAGGAGAACACTGATGGAGATCGTCCTGTTGTTGCTCGGGTTAACAACTCAAACGTTTGCTAAGAAGAGAATGACAAGCGCTTCTTGCTGTTTCTGTTGTGCATTTTGTAAGCAGTTGTGTATATGACTGTAAGTCTCAGGTGTGGTGACTGGAGGCTTGGTCACCTGTTGAAGCTGGAGAAGCCTAGACTCGGAAGGGATATGGGGAAGTACGCCAGCTACGGCAACAGCAGTAATAACAGCTGCCGAAGCAGCAGTTATAGCAACTGCAGTAGCAGTAACAGCAGCTGCAGCAACATTTACAGCAGTAATAACAGCAGTATGGACGTTACAAAAACTGTACTGGAGTGACAGCTGGGCGGCTCCCTTATAGGACGACGCCCATGCCACTACTGTGCAGGGTCCCGCCCACACCAGCCCACTCCAGCG
>NC_091314.1:5050502-5085502 GCF_038502225.1 Cherax quadricarinatus | reverse complement strand
AACCTAACCTAACCTTCCAATCCCATAATCCCAAATCCCAACCCAATCCCTAACCTCAACCCAACCTTAACCTAACCTAACCCTAACCAAACTTATTCTTATAATTACAATCTTAACCTAACCTAACTTAATCCAACCCAACCTAGCCCTAATCCTAAACAGAAACCCTTAACCTTCAATCCTAACCTAACTCCTAACTTCCTATCCTAACTTAACCTAACGTAAACCTCCCAACAAAAACTTATTCTTAAAATAATCTAACCCTAACCCAAACCTCAACTCAACCTAACCTAACCTGCAACCTAACCTAACCTAACCTCCAATTCCCAACTGAACCTTCCACCCTAACCTAACCTAACTAACCTAATCCCAAACCCAAACCTAACCTTAACCTAACTCAACTCTCCAACCTTAACCAAATCCTCCAATCCTAAAACCCTAACCTTCAACTTAACCCAAACCTAAACAAAATTTATCTAAAAATAATCCTAAACCCTGAAATCCCAACCCAATCAACCTAACCCTAATCCCTAACCAAACCTAACCTAACCCTAAACCTAATCCAAGGGCCTAACCTATCCAACTTTAACTCCAACCTCCCAACCTTCAACAAAACTTTATCTTAAAATAATCTAACTCCCTAACCCAAATCCCAACCTGAAACCTAAACCTAACCTAACTCTAACTCCTAACCTAAACCTAACCCAACCCAATAACCAAACCTAAACCCTAACCTCCAACCTAACCTGAATCCCAATCCATAACCCAGAATCTGAATTTCCAACCAATCCAAACTCATCTTGGTACAACCTCCCAACCTTGAATCCTAACTTAACTCCCTAACCTCAACCTAACTCCCTAACCTAACCTAAGCTAACCTCAACCTAAACATAAATTATCCTAACCTCAACCTCCAACGCAACCCTAACCTCAACGTAGCCTAACCTTACCCAAGGTAATCCTACCCCCAACCAAAACTTCATCTTAAAATAATCTAACCCTAAACCTAACCCTAACCAAAACCTTAACCTAACCTCAATCCCAACCTAACCTAACCCTAACCTAATCCCTAACCAAACCCCTAAACTCCAACCTAACCAATCAACCTAACCTAACCAAAACCTAACCTAATCCCAATCCTCAACCCTAACCCAACCTTCCAATCCTAACTTCCCTAACCTTAACCTAATCCTAATCCCAAACCAAACTTATCTTTTAAAATAAACTTAACCCAACCCAACCTAACCTCAACCTTAAGCCTAAGCCTAAATCCCAAATCCTAACCCTAACCCAACCTAAATGCAAAACTTATCTTGCAAAAATAATCTAATCCCTAACCTCCAAATCCTGAATTCCCAATCCTCCAATCCTTAACCTCATTCCAACCACCAAATTTATCTTGCAAAACAACCTAACCTAACCTGAACCCTTGAACTAACCAAACTTATTCTTAAAATAACCTAATACCCAAATCCCAATCCAACCTAACCAAACCTAACTTAACCTTAATCCTAACCTAAAACCCTAACCTTAATCCTAACCTTAACCTAACAAAAATTCTGAACCAAACTAACCATTCTAAAAATAACCTAACCTGGACAAAACCTTAACCAAACTTATCTTAAAATAACCTAACCTAAATTAACCTCAACCCTAACCAATCCCAACCTAAACTCCCAACCTTAACCAACATGTAAATCCCAATCTAACCTCAACCAAAACCTAATCCTAACCTCAACCTTAACCTTGAACCTAACCAAACTTATCTTGGTTAAAAACAACTTCAACTCTTGAACTTAATCCCAACCAAACTTACTATTCTTAAAAAAAATAACCCTAATCCTAACCTAACCTAATAACCAAACCTAACCTTAATCGAGAACCCAACCAAATAACATAATCCCAACCAAACATAACCTAAATAACCCAACCTAAACCCTAACCTCCTAACCTCAACCTAACTTAATCCCAACTCCAAACAAACCTTAACAAATCCTAACCTCCAATCCCTAACCTAACCTCAACCCAATCCCAACCTAAATCCTAACCCTAACTTAACCTAACCCAACCTAACCCAACCTGGGAAACCTAATCAAAACCTAACTAACCTAACCAACCCAACTCCTGGACCTGGTAATCCCAAATCCCAACTCCTAACTTAACTTAACAACTTAACCTTAACCCAAATCCCAAACCTAACCTCCCAACCCAATCCCAACCCTAACCCTAACCTAACCTAACCCTAATCCTAGCCTCACCTAACCCTAATCCCTAACGGAACCCCAACCCAACCTCCAACCCAACCTAACCCAATCTAAATCCCAAACCGAAACTCCAACCCAACCCAAACCCTAAATCCTAAACCCAATCCCAAAACTCAACCAAGAACCCCAATCCCAACCTAATCTTAATCCGAACCTTAAACAAAACCTTAAACCAAACCCAACTTCCAAACCTAACCTAACAAACTAACCAAACCTAACCTAACCTAACCTAACCTAACCAAACCTAACCTAACCTAATCTAACCTAACCAAACCTAACCTAACCTAACCTAACCTAACCTAACCTAACCTAACCTAACCAAACCTAACCTAACCTAACCTAACCTAACCTAACCTAACCTAACCAAACCTAACCTAACCTAACCTAACCTAACATAACCAAACCTAACCTAACCTAACCTAACCTAACCTAACCAAACCTAACCTAACCTAACCTAACCTAACCTAACCTAACCTAACGTAACCTAACCTAACCTAACCTAACCTAACCTAACCTAACCAAACCTAACCTAACCTAACCTAACCAAACCTAACCTAACCTAACCAAACCTAACCTTACGTAACCTAACCTAACCAAACCTAACCTAACGTAACCTAACCTAACCAAACCTAACCTAACCTAACCTAACCTAACCTAACCTAACCAAACCTAACCTAACCTAACCTAACTTAACCAAACCTAACCTAACGTAACCCAAACTGACTTAACCTAACCTAACCTAACCTAACCTAACCTAACCTAACCTAACCAAACCTAACCTAACCTAACCTAACCTAACCAAACCTAACCTAACCTAGCCAAACCTAACCTAACCTAACCTAACCTAACCAAACCTAACCTAACCTAACCTAACCTAACCTAACGTAACCTAACCTAACCAAACTCATCTTAAAATAACCTAACCTAACCTAACTTAACCTAACCTAACCTAACCTAACCTAAGCTAACCTAACCAAACGTAAATTATCCTAACCTAACCTAACGTAACCTAACCTAACGTAACCTAACCTTACCTAAGGTAACCTACCCTAACCAAACTTATCTTAAAATAATCTAACCTAACCTAACCTAACCAAACCTAACCTAACCTAACCTAACCTAACCTAACCAAACTTATCTTAAAATAACCAAACCTAACCTAACCTAACCAAACCTAACCTAACCTAACTTAACCTAACCTAACCTAACTTAACCTAACCTAACCTAACCTAACCTAACCTAACCTAACCTAACCTAACTTAACCTAACCTAACCTAACTTAACCTAACCTAACCTAACCTAACCAAACCTAAGCTAACCTAACGTAACCTAACCTAACCGAACCAAACCTAACCTAACCTACTCCCCCCCTAACCTATCCTAACTTAACCTAACCTAACCTAACCTAACCTAACCAAACCTAACCTAACCTAACCAAACCTAACCTAACCTAACCAAACCTAACCTAACCTAACTTAACCTAACCTAACCTAACTTAACCTAACCTAACCTAACCTAACCAAACCTAACCTAACCTAACTTAACCTAACCTAACCGAACCAAACCTAACCTAACCTAACCTAACCTAACCTAACCTAACTTAACCTAACCTAACTTAACATAACCTAATCTAACCTAACCAAACCTAACCTAACCTAACCTAACCTAACCTAACCAAACTTATCTTAAAATAACCTAACCTAACCTAACCTAACCTACCCTAACCTAACCAAACTTATCTTAAAATAACGTAACCTAACCTAACCTAACCTAACCTAAGCTAACCAAACTTATCTTAAAATAACGTAACCTAACGTAACCTAACCTAACCTAACGTAACGTAACCTAACCTAACCTATCCTAACTTAACCTAACCTTACCTAACAAAACTTATCTTAAAATAATCTAACCTAACCCAATCAAGCCTAACCTAACCTAACCTAACCTAACCTAACCTAACCTAACCTAACCAAACGTACCCTAACCTAACCTAACCTAACCTAACCTAACCTAACCTAACCTAACCAAACCTAACCTAACCCAACCTAACAAACCTTATCTTAAAATAATCTAACCTAACCGAACCTAACCTAACCTAACCTAAGTTAACCTAAGCTAACCTAACCTAACCTAACCAAACTTATCTTAAAATAACCTAACCTAACCTAACCTAACCTAACCAAACCTAACCTAACATAACCTAACCTAACCTAACCTAACCTAACCTAACCTAACCTAACTTAACCTAACCTATCCTAACTTAACCTAACCTAACCTAACCATACCTAACAAAACCTAACCAAACTTATCTTAAAATAACGTAACCTAACCTAACCTATCCTAACCTAACCTAACCAAACCTAACCTAACCTAACCTAACCTAACCTATCCTAACTTAACCTAACCTAACCTAACAAAACTTATCTTAAAATAATCTAACCTAACCCAACCAAACCTAACCTAACCTAACCTAACCTAACCTAACCTAACCAAACCTAACCTAACCTAACCTAACCTAACCTAACCTAACCAAACCTAACCTAACCCAACCTAACAAACCTTATCTTAAAATAATCTAACCTAACCCAACCAAACCTAACCAAACCTAACCTAACCTAACCTCACCTAACCAAACCTAACCTAACCTAACCTAACCTAACCTAACCTAACCTAACCTAACCTAACCTAACCTAACCTAACCTAACCTAACCTAACCTAACCTAACCAAACGTAACCTAACCTAACCTAACCTAACCTAACCAAACGTAACCTAACCTAACCTAACCTAACCTAACCTAACCTAACCTAACCTAACCTAACCTAACCTAACCTAACCTAACCTAACCTAACCTAACCTAACCTAACCTAACCTAACCTAACCTAACCTAACCTAACCAAACGTAACCTAACCTAACCTAACCTAACCTAACCTAACCTAACCTAACCTAACCTAACCTAACCTAACCTAACCTAACCTAACCTAACCTAACCTAACCTAACCTAACCTAACCTAACCTAACCTAACCTAACCTAACCTAACCTAACCTAACCTAACCTAACCAAACGTAACCTAACCTAACCTAACCTAACCTAACCTAACCTAACCTAACCTAACCTAACCTAACCTAACCTAACCTAACCTAACCTAACCTAACCTAACCTAACCTAACCTAACCTAACCTAACCTAACCTAACCTAACCTAACCTAACCTAACCAAACGTAACCTAACCTAACCTAACCTAACCTAACCTAACCTAACCTAACCTAACCAAACCTAACCTAACCTAACCTAACCTAACCTAACCAAACCTAACCTAACCTAACCTAACCTAACCTAACCTAACCTAACCTAACCTAACCTAACCTAACCTAACCTAACCTAACCTAACCTAACCTAACCTAACCTAACCTAACCTAACCTAACCTAACCTAACCTAACCTAACCTAACCTAACAAAACCTAAATAAAACGCATTTTTTTTCCTAGACAAAATTGTGACTTATTTTCGATGAGCATCTTCCCGGACACCGCGGCTTCACGGACGCTGCCTGGGACACCGCGGCTTCACGAACGCTGCCTGGGAGATCGCGGCTTCATGGACGCTGCCTGGGACACCGCGGCTTCACGGACGCTGCCTGGGACACTGCGGCTTCATGGACGCTGCCTGGGACACCGCGGCTTCACGGACGCTGCCTGGGACACCGCGGCTTCACGGACGCTGCCTGGGACATCGCGGCTTCACGGACGCTCCCTGGGAGTTTGTTCCACTCATCCACAACTGTATTGCTAAAGCAGTTGACGGATAAGACACATGACAGACAAGACATTATTAGTTATATTTATTACCTGGACCAGTAAAGTTAATGAGACACAGTCCGAAACGTTTCGCCTACATGGCAAGCTTCTTCAGTCGAGTGCACAGGAGGCAGCAGTAGCAGTGGAGGTGCTAAGACGTTGTAATCAGTCCATCAGCCTTGAAGACGTAGTTCCGAGGTGTTCAGTCCCTCAGCCTGCAGAAGAGTACAGCTCCATAGCCCTGGAACAATGTGAAGCTCAATTATTGGTCCATACACATGAATTGTGGTTCCGTATGCATGAATTGTGGTTCCGTATGCATGAATTGTGGTTCCGTATGCATGAATTGTGGGTCCGTATGCATGAATTGTGGTTCCGTATGCATGAATTGTGGTTCCGTATGCATGAATTGTGGGTCCGTATGCATGAATTGTGGTTCCGTATGCATACCTGGACGTTACCTGGAGGTTATTCCGGGGATCAACGCCCCCGCGGCCCGGTCCATGACCAGGCCTCCCGATGGATCAGGGCCTGATCAACTAGGCTGTTACTGCTGGCCGCACGCAGTCCGACGTACGAGCCACAGCCCGGCTGATCCGACACTGACTTTAGGTATCTGTCCAGCTCTCTCTTGAAGGCAGCCAGGGGTTTATTGGCAATTCCCCTAATGCTTGATGGGAGGCTGTTGAACAGTCTTGGGCCCCGGACACTTATGGTGTTTTCTCTTAGTGTACCAATGGCGCCCCTACTTTTTATTGGCGGCATTTTGCATCGCCTGCCCAGTCTTTTACTTTCGTAGGGAGTGATTTCTGTGTGCAGATTTGGGACCATTCCTTCCAAGATTGAATTGTGATGAATTGCACGAATTGTGGTTCCGTATGCATGAATTGTGGTTCCGTATGCATGAATTGTGGGTCTGTATGCATGAATTGTGGGTCCATATGCATGAATTGTGGGTCTGTATGCATGAATTGTGGGTCCATATGCATGAATTGTGGGTCCGTATGCATGAATTGTGGTTCCGTATGCATGAATTGTGGTTCCGTATGCATGAATTGTGGGTCTGTATGCATGAATTGTGGGTCCATATGCATGAATTGTGGGTCTGTATGCATGAATTGTGGGTCTGTATGCATGAATTGTGGGTCCATATGCATGAATTGTGGGTCCGTATGCATGAATTGTGGGTCCGTATGCATGAATTGTGGTTCCGTATGCATGAATTGTGGTTCCGTATGCATGAATTGTGGTTCCGTATGCATGAATTGTGGTTCCGTATGCATGAATTGTGGTTCCTTATGCATGAATTGTGGTTCTGTATGCATGAATTGTGGTTCCTTATGCATGAATTGTGGGTCTGTATGCATGAATTGTGGGTCTGTATGCATGAATTGTGGGTCCATATGCATGAATTGTGGGTCCGTATGCATGAATTGTGGGTCCGTATGCATGAATTGTGGTTCCGTATGCATGAATTGTGGTTCCGTATGCATGAATTGTGGTTCCGTATGCATGAATTGTGGTTCCTTATGCATGAATTGTGGTTCCGTATGCATGAATTGTGGTTCCGTATGCATGAATTGTGGTTCCGTATGCATGAATTGTGGTTCCGTATGCATGAATTGTGGTTCCGTATGCATGAATTGTGGTTCCGTATGCATGAATTGTGGTTCTGTATGCATGAATTGTGGGTCCGTATGCATGAATTGTGGTTCCGTATGCATGAATTGTGGTTCCGTATGCATGAATATGCATGAATTGTGGGTCCGTATGCATGAATTGTGGTTCCGTATGCATGAATTGTGGTTCCGTATGCATGAATTGTGGTTCCGTATGCATGAATTGTGGTTCCGTATGCATGAATTGTGGTTCCGTATGCATGAATTGTGGTTCCGTATGCATGAATTGTGGTTCTGTATGCATGAATTGTGGTTCCGTATGCATGAATTGTGGTTCCTTATGCATGAATTGTGTTCCGTTGCATGAATTGTGGTTCTGTATGCATGAATTGTGGTTCCGTATGCATGAATTGTGGTTCCGTATGCATGAATTGTGGTTCCGTATGCATGAATTGTGGTTCCGTATGCATGAATTGTGGTTCCGTATGCATGAATTGTGGTTCCGTATGCATGAATTGTGGGTCCATATGCATGAATTGTGGGTCCGTATGCATGAATTGTGGTTCCGTATGCATGAATTGTGGGTCCATATGCATGAATTGTGGGTCCGTATGCATGAATTGTGGGTCCATATGCATGAATTGTGGGTCCGTATGCATGAATTGTGGTTCCGTATGCATGAATTGTGGTTCCGTATGCATGAATTGTGGGTCCATATGCATGAATTGTGGGTCCGTATGCATGAATTGTGGTTCCGTATGCATGAATTGTGGTTCCGTATGCATGAATTGTGGTTCCGTATGCATGAATTGTGGGTCCATATGCATGAATTGTGGGTCCGTATGCATGAATTGTGGTTCCGTATGCATGAATTGTGGTTCCGTATGCATGAATTGTGGTTCCGTATGCATGAATTGTGGTTCCTTATGCATGAATTGTGGTTCCTTATGCATGAATTGTGGGTCCGTATGCATGAATTGTGGTTCCTTATGCATGAATTGTGGTTCCTTATGCATGAATTGTGGGTCCATATGCATGAATTGTGGGTCCATATGCATGAATTGTGGTTCCGTATGCATGAATTGTGGTTCCTTATGCATTAATTTTGGTTACTTATGCATGAATTGTGGGTCCATATGCATGAATTGTGGGTCCGTATGCATGAATTGTGGTTCCATGAATTGTGGTTCCGTATGCATGAATTGTGGTGGGTCGTATGCATGAATTGTGGTTCCTTATGCATGAATTGTGGGTCCATATGCATGAATTGTGGGTCCGTATGCATGAATTGTGGTTCCGTATGCATGAATTGTGGGTCTGTATGCATGAATTGTGGGTCCATATGCATGAATTGTGGTTCCGTATGCATGAATTGTGGTTCCGTATGCATGAATTGTGGTTCCGTATGCATGAATTGTGGTTCCGTATGCATGAATTGTGGGTCCATATGCATGAATTGTGGGTCCGTATGCATGAATTGTGGTTCCGTATGCATGAATTGTGGGTCTGTATGCATGAATTGTGGGTCCATATGCATGAATTGTGGGTCCATATGCATGAATTGTGGGTCCATATGCATGAATTGTGGGTCCGTATGCATGAATTGTGGTTCCGTATGCATGAATTGTGGGTCCGTATGCATGAATTGTGGGTCCGTATGCATGAATTGTGGGTCCGTATGCATGAATTGTGGTTCCGTATGCATGAATTGTGGGTCCGTATGCATGAATTGTGGTTCCCTATGCATGAATTGTGGGTCCGTATGCATGAATTGTGGGTCCATATGCATGAATTGTGGGTCCGTATGCATGAATTGTGGGTCCGTATGCATGAATTGTGGGTCCGTATGCATGAATTGTGGTTCCGTATGCATGAATTGTGGGTCCGTATGCATGAATTGTGGTTCTGTATGCATGAATTGTGGTTCCTTATGCATGAATTGTGGTTCCGTATGCATGAATTGTGGGTCCATACGCATGAATTGTGGGTTCGTATGCATGAATTGTGGGTCCGTATGCATGAATTATGGGTCCGTATGCATGAATTGTGGGTCCATACGCATGAAATGTGGGTCCGTATGCATGAATTGTGGGTCCGTATGCATGAATTGTGGGTCCGTATGCATGAATTGTGGGTCCATACGCATGAATTGTGGGTCCGTATGCATGAATTTTGGGTCCGTATGCATGAATTGTGGGTCCGTATGCATGAATTGTGAGTCCATACGCATGAATTGTGGGTCCGTATGCATGAATTGTGGGTCCGTATGCATGAATTGTGGGTCCGGACTGACCGGCAGTTCCAGACAGTCAGTCAGACGAAGACTGGGCTCACACCTTTAAGTCACAGCGGTGGGTGACCCTGAGTCACTGATGGGTGACCTTTGACCTTGCTTATCATCAATAACCCCCCTCCTGTTCCCCCCTTGCAGTACCCCCAGACTACCCTCCATCCCCCACACCTCTCGCTTCCTGTTATTAATACGGCCGTGGCAAGCCAAGTCAGCATGACCGCTGGCATGCACAGCCGCAGAGAACAGGACCAGTAGGCCTCCAGCAGTGCTCATATTTTATGCTGTTATGAGACAACTGTATGCACAACAGGGGGCAACGGCATGCACAACAGGAGGTAACAGTATACATGACACATACACGAACGTCGATGATGATACCTTTAGAGGTGGGGTGCCAGAACTCAACCCCCTGCAGACACAAGTAGGTGCGTACACAACAATGGGATCAGTCACGCACTTGTTGAAACAAGTCATCTTACAAGGCTGAGGGACTGATCCCCTAAATCTTAATGTCCTTCGCCTCAGCCAGTCGTCACTGCATAGCCATCAGCAGCGTAATCGTGCCATCAGCAGTACCAGCCATCAGCAGTCAGCGCCATCAGCAGCACTGCCATCAGCAGCATCAGCCATCAGCAGCACCGCCATCTGCAGTATCAGCCATCGCAGCAGTATCGGTGCCACCGCAGCAGCATCGCCATCAGCAGCATCCGCCATCAGCAGTGCCGCCATCAGCAGCATCAGCCATCGCGCAGCTATCAGCCATCAGTCGCCAGCCATCAGTCAGCAGTGCCATCAGCAGTACGTGTGCAGCACCGCCATCAGCAGTACTCGCCATCAGCAGTACCTTGCCATCAGTGCAGTACGTCGCCATCAGCAGCAGCCAGCCATCAGCAGCACAGCCATCAGCAGCACCAGCCATCAGCAGCACTGCCATCAGCAGTACTGCCATCAGCAGCATCAGCCATCAGCAGTATCAGCCATCAGCAGTACTGCCATCAGCAGTGCCGCCATCAGCAGCATCAGATCAGTAGTATCAGTTATCAGTAGTATCAGTTATCAGTAGTATCAGTGGTGCTGTGCGTCATCCAGGACTGTCTAACTTATTTTCATTGTGGTCCTCAATCTTGTTCCCCAGGATGCGACCCACACCAGTCGACTAACACTCAGGTACCTGTTTGCTGCTAGGTGAACAGGACAACAGGTGTAAGGAAACACGTCGAAAAGTTTCTATCCCGCCGGGAATCGAACCCGGTCCCTCCTTGTGTGAAGCGAGAGCTTTAGCCACCAGGCCACCGGGGCACCGGGGCACCCGGTGGCTTGGTGGCACCAAGATATCCCACGTATGTATAATTACTCCAAATCCACCAACGAACCCCCACGACGTCGGGGTTCGTTATTTGTAGACGTTATTTGTAGACGTTTAGCCACTGGATGGCTAAACGTCTACAAATAAAGATGCCCAGATGCTGCACGTGTCTAATTCTTTGTCACCTGGAACAGCATCAAGACAACTACTGATCGTAATTAATAAAGCATCTTATCGAAGGGAATCTAATCTCCTGTGTTTGTCTTTATAAGAACGTAAGAGAGAAGGACTGAAGCAGGCCTACTGGCCCATGCTAGGCAAGTCCAGGTTACCTACTGGCCCATGCTAGGCAAGTCCAGGTTACCTACTGGCCCATGCTAGGCAAGTCCAGGTTACCTACTGGCCCATGCTAGGCAAGTCCAGGTTACCTACTGGCCCATGCTAGGCAAGTCCAGGTTACCTACTGGCCCATGCTAGGCAAGTCCAGGTCACCTATTGGCCCATGCTAGGCAAGTCCAGGTCACCTACTGGCCCATGCTAGGCAAGTCCAGGACACCTACTGGCCCATGCTAGGTAAGTCCAGGTCACCTACTGGCCCATGCTAGGCAAGTCCAGATCACTTACTGGCCCATGCTAGGCAAGTCCAGATCATCTACTGGCCCATGCTAGGCAAGTCCAGATCATCTACTGGCCCATGCTAGGCAAGTCCAGGTCACTTACTGGCCCATGCTAGGCAAGTCCAGGTCACCTACTGGCCCATGCTAGGCAAGTCCAGGTCGCCTACTGGCCCATGCTAGGCAAGTCCAGGTCACCTACTGGCCCATGCTAGGCAAGTCCAGGTCACCTACTGGCCCATGCTAGGCAAGTCCAGGTCACCTACTGGCCCATGCTAGGCAAGTCCAGGCCACTTACTGGCCCATGCTAGGCAAGTCCAGGTTATTTACTGGCCCATGCTAGGCAAGTCCAAGTCACCTATTGACCTAAGCTAGTCATGTCCAAACAATCTCACTGACGTGAGATTCTTTGAGAAACATACCTCCAGGGAGTCGTCGACAGGTTGCGAAGGTCGTCAAATAAGCAGGTGGTGGAGCTCAGGTACAACAAGCGTAAAGTCATGCGATCTGGAGAAACAAGAATGAGAGAGTGGAGTGGATAAATGGTTCAGAGAACCTACAAGGTGATAAATTAAATACATGTGCAACATTTGGGTATCTTTAATGGGGAAACGTTTCGCCACACAGTGGCTTCGTCAATCCATACTAAGGAGAATGGTGAAGAACAGAAGGAGTTCGAGGTAACGAGTCCCTCAGGTTGAGTTGATGTAATTAGTACTCTAATCTTAAAAAAAATGCAACATGTATACTGTAGACAGGTGAGGTACAGCAGTCGCAGGTGGTGTCACACTGGAGAAATCCACATGTGGAAGTAAGTCATGACTATAGGTTAGGCAAGTGAAGAATTCCCTGTATAAGGATCCCAAAATGTTGCTATGTCTGACAGGAATGTAGATGAATGGTTGAGAGAACCGACAAGTTGGAGTCTGGAAGCATAGACTGAAGACATCAGTGAAGCAACCCAATATATTGTTCCAGACCATGGAGCTGAACTCTTTTCCAGACTGACCACCTTCACTTTGTTCCAGACCATGGAGCTGAACTCTTTTCCAGACTGACCACCTTCACTTTGTTCCAGACCATGGAGCTGAACTCTTTTCCAGACTGACCACCTTCACTTTGTTCCAGACCATGGAGGTGAACTCTTTTCCAGACTGACCACCTTCACTTTGTTCCAGACCATGGAGGTGAACTCTTTTCCAGACCGACCACCTTCACTTTGTTCCAGACCATGGAGCTGAACTCTTTTCCAGACCGACCACCTTCACTTTGTTCCAGACCATGGAGCTGAACTCTTTTCCAGACCGACCACCTTCACTTTGTTCCAGACCATGGAGGTGAGTCCTTCTCCAGGCTGAGGGACTGACCACCTCAAACTATTTCTACAAGGTTGATGGACTGATTCCATTATCCTTACTTCGCTACTACACCGACTGCCTCTGTATTTGACTGAAGAAACCTACTGAGTAGGCGAAACGTTTCAACAGTAAAGATCTCCAACTGCTGCACGAGTTTCTTACTTATCAGCACCGTAACAACCTGGTTGATCAGCACGTATTAAGAGTGCGCAGCACCAGTGTGCAGCCCCCGCCTGACAGCAGGTGTTAGTGGAAACAGCAACAATAACAGCAACAGCAATAATAATGTCAATAATAATAATAATAATAATAATAATAATAATAATAATAATAATAATAATAATAATAATAATAATATTTATTATTATTATTATTATTATTATTATTATTATTATTATTATTATTATTTCTTCAAGTTCGTAGCATCGTTGTCGTACTATATACAAAGACTCTGGTTACAACGAACATTTCCAGCAACTTAGGTCAGTCTTGTCCCCAAGATGCCACCCACAACAGTCCACTAGCACCCAGGTACCTACTTATTGCTAGGTGAACAGGAACAGCAGCAGATGTGAGGTGACTAACACCCAGGTACTTACTGCTAAGCAAACATGGACGTCAGCAGGTGTAAAGTAACATGTCCGACGGGTCCACCCGTGCTGGGGATCAATCCCGGAGCCTCAGTGTGTGAGCTGAGGACGCTACCAACCAAGCCACGAGCACTCACTCAAACCCATAAACAAAGGAACACAAATGAGTGCTTAAGAAATAAATGAGATGTGTGGATGTTCGGAAATATTTCTCAGTCTCGGGGAAGTGGAATGAAACAGAGGAGGAAATACTTGAAGAAGATGACAAGTTTTAAGAGTAGGTACGACACGGCCTAGAGAGGACACGGAGCTAGTGATCGTCAGATAAGTACAAGCTAGCTGAGCACAGCTAAAGAATTAGACACCTGTGCAACATCTGGGTATTTCTATTTGTTTTATCAATTCAAGGACATAATCAGTCCCTCAGCTGAGGGACTGATTACCTCATCTTTTGTATATAGCTCTACATATTTCCTTGTATTGATAAAGTTACTGGATGGCGAAACGTCTACAAATAAAGATACCCAGACGTTGCACATGTGTCGGTATTGTATACCATTCGTGTACCTCGTATACAGCTGGCCGAACACACACACAGAAATCAGTGTTGTGCACATCAACTTCTCAAGAAGTATGGCCATCCGGCTGGCCACCCGCCTGGCCACCCGTCTGGAGACCTGAGCCAGGCCCCGAGGCTCTGTACACCTCCTGGAGGGGAAAACCCCCCACAACAAGCCCAGGTCAGGGACCAGCCATACCTAGACCGTGTTTCACTTCCCTCTGTGAGGCGGTGGCCCCTAACACAACCCCTCCGTGAGTAGTCAATGACCTCACCCCAGCTGTGTGTGTGTGTGTGTGTGTGTGCTTGTGTGTGCGTGTGTGTGCTTACGTTGCTTCTCTGTCTCCCTCTCTTCTCCAGTCTTCGACAGGTGTCATACCACTGCTGTACTCGCCTGCTTGTGGTGGCTAGGGGGTCGATTCACAGCTCCCGGCCCGGTCTCTTGAAAGTGGCCTTCGCTGTATTCGTTCTCTGCTGGCTTCCTGAGTCGTATTATCACAGCCTGACATACGCTGTCGTGTCCTAGCCTGCCTGGTATGGGTCACACTCTAGGTAAGGGCACTCAGTCTACCCATAGAAGTCATTTACCTTCAGAAATTAGTCTACCTACAGTAGTTAACCTGTCTAAAAAAATTAGTCTACTCACCGAAATCAATCTACCTACATGGATCAGTCTACTCACATTGATAAATTAGACACATGTTACACATGTGTCTAATTTATCAACTTGTTGGTTCTCTGAACCATTTATCTACATAATTTCCTTCTACAATTTATGAATAATTTATTATCTCTTTCTGTTAGATACTGACGGAAGAGGTGAAAAGAAACTGCTATGTGAACTTGATACCTCAAAGGCGGTGGGACCAGACAACATCTCTCCGTGGGTCCTTAGAGAGGGAGCAGAGATGCTGTGTGTGTGTGCGCCACTAACAAAAATCTTCAACACATCCATTGAAACTGTGCAACTACCTGCATAAACAATTTCACACCTTAAGACACCTGGGAGGCATAACGAATATGTTTTGTCTGTAGTGGAGCTAGTTGACACATGTGGAGGGTCATAAGAACATAAGAAAGAAGGAACACTGCAGCAGGCCTACTGGCCTATGCGAGGCAGGTTCAAGTCTCCTACTGGCTTGAGCCAATGCCCCAACCTAGTCAGGTTAGGTCACATTCACTTAAGGAAGGAACACGGCAAGTGACCTAGTAGCACAAGCCAGTCAGATCCAACTCACACCCACCCACACCCACTCATGCATTTATCTAACCTATTTTTAAAACTACACAACGTTTTAGCCTCAATAACTGTACTCGGGAGCTTGTTCCACTCATCCACAACTCTATTACCAAACCAGTGCTTTCCTATATCCTTCCTGAATCTGAATTTTTCCAACTTAAAACAATTGCTGCGAGTCCTGTCTAGGCTAGATATTTTCAGCACGTTATTTACATCTTCTTTATTTATTCCTGTCTTCCATTTATACATCTCAATCATATCCCCCCTAATTCTACGCCTTTCTAGAGAGTGCAGATTCAGGGCCCTTAGTCTATCCTCATACGGAAGATTTCTCATACATGGGATCAACTTTGTCATCCTCCTTTGTACGTTTTCCAGAGCATTTATATCCATTCTGTAATACGGTGACCAAAACTGTGCAGCATAATCTAAATGAGGCCTAACCAAGGATGTATAGAGTTGAAGAACAACCTGAGGACTCCTATTATTTATACTTCTTGATATGAAGCCAAGGATTCTATTAGCTTTATTGCGAACACTTATGCACTGTTGTCTTGGTTTCAGATTACTGCTAACCAGAACTCCTAAATCTTTTTCGCAATCCGTAATATTAAGATATGGATTATTTAGTTTATATGTGGCATGGTTATTTTCCTGTCCAACATTTAGAACTTTACATAAGAACATAAGAACATAAGAAAGGAGGAACACTGCAGCAGGCCTGTTGGCCCATACTAGGCAGGTCCTTTACAATTCATCCCACTAACAAACATTTGTCTATATTAAACTGCATCTGCCACTTCTCCGACCACTGCATCAGTCAATTCAAATCTTCCTGGAGTGCTCTAATGTCCTCGTCAGAATGAATTCGACGGCCTATTTTGGTGTCATCGGCAAACTTGCTGATGTCGCTCTTTATGCCCTCATCTATGTCGTTTATGTAGATTGTGAACAACAGGGGGACCAACACTGACCCCTGTGGAACACCGCTCGTGACGCTTCCCCCACTCTGATTTCTTCCCATTTATGTGTGTGAAGACTTCAGCTTCCAGTTGTCCCGTGTAGAGGCTGGACCATCACTACAATAAAGCCACTCGCTGCTTTAATAGCTTATATCTTATGTCTGCAGTGAGAGATGTTGAATGGAAAGTAACTACATTCAAGGCACCATTCAAGGCACCATTCAAGGCACCATTCAAGGCACCATTCAAGGCACCATTCAAGGCATCAACCATAAGAGATATGAAATTATGGAAAGGTGAAGTTACGTTCATTATTTTTATACTTTAACACCATAACTAAGACACCTGAAGATTAAGACACATGTGCAACAGATGTGCATCTTTATTGATGAAACGTTTCGCCCACACAGTAGGCTTCTTAAGTCAAATACAGAGTCAGCAGTAGTAATGATGTAATCAGTCCATCAATCTCGGAGAAAAAGTAATTGAAGTGGTCAGTCCCTCAGCCTGGAGAAGAGTTCAGCTCCATGGAGCCTTCTTCAGTCGAATTTAAAGGTGACTAATATACTGGAAACAATGTTGACGAAGAGAGTGCAAAGTTAGGTTAGGTTAGGTTAGGTTAGGTTAGGTTAGGTTAGGTTAGGTTAGGTTAGGTTAGGTTAGGTTAGGTTAGGTTAGGTAAGGTTAGGTTAGGTTAGGTTAGGTTAGGTTAGGTTAGGTAAGGTTAGGCTAGGTTAGGTTAGGTTAGGTTAGGTTAGGTTAGGTTAGGTTAGGTTAGGTTAAATTAGGTTAGGTAAGGTTAGGTTAGGTTAGGTTAGGTTAGGTTAGGTTAGGTTAGGTTAGGTAAGGTTAGGCTAGGTTAGGTTAGGTTAGGTTAAATTAGGATAAGTAAGGTTAGGTTAGGTTAGGTTAGGTTAGGTTAGGTTAGGTTAGGTTAGGTTAGGTTAGGTTAGGTTAGGTTAGGTTAGGTTAGGTTAGGTTAGGTGAGGTTAGGTTATTTTAGGATAGATAAGGTTAGGTTAGGTTAGGTTAGGTTAGGCTGGGTTAGGTTAGGTTAGTTTAGGCTAGGTTAGGATAGGTTAGGTGATTTTGGGTTAGGATAGGTTAGGTTAGGTTAAGTTAGGTTAGGTTAGGTTAGGTTAGGTTAAATTAGGTTAGGTAAGGTTAGGTTAGGTTAGGTTAGGTTAGGTTAGGTAAGGTTAGGTTAGGTTAGGTTAGGTAAGGTTAGGCTAGGTTAGGTTAGGTTAGGTTAGGTTAGGTTAGGTTAGGTTAGGTTAGGTAAGATTAGGTTAGGTTAGGTTAGTTAAGATTAGGTTAGGTTAGGTTAGGTTAGGTTAGGTTAGGTTAGGTTAGGTTAGGCTAGGTAAGGTTAGGTTAGGTTAAGTTAGGTTGGGTTAAGTTAAGTTACGTTAGGTTAGGTTAGATTAGGCTAGGTAAGGTTAGGTTAGGTTAGATGGAAATAAATGGTATAAAATACCGACACAATGGAAATATAAACACATATGCAGTATAATGTGATGCTTCATTGACAACGTTTCGCCCACACAGTGGGCTTTTTCAAGTCACAAACAGATCTACCTGGGGTGGAAGGTACGCGAGTATTTATAGTCAGGTTCAGAATGTTGAGGTCAGGTGGAGAATGCTGCATCTGGATAAGTTTGTCCAATTGGATAAGGGAGATTGGACAAACTTATCCAATTGGATAAGTTTGTCCAATCTCCCATCCAAGCTACCCAAGATTCTGGACTCTATAACCCCACTCGGTAGATCATCAGATGCAGCATTCTCCACCTGACCTCAACGTTCTGAACCTGACTATAAATACTCGCGTACCTTCCACCCCAGGTAAATCTGTTTGTGACTCGAAAAAGCCCACTATGTGGGCGAAACGTTGTCAATGAAGCATCACATTATACTGCATATGTGTTTATATTTCCACTAGGTAAGGTTAGATTAGGTTAGGTTAGGTTAGGTTAAGTTAGGTTAGGCTAGGTTAGGTAAGGTTAGATTAGGTTAGGTTAGGTTAGGTTAGGTTAGGTTAGGTTAGATTAGGTTAGGTAAGGTTAGGTTAGGTTAGGTTAGGGTAGGTTAGGTTAGGTTAGGTTAGGTTAGGGTAGGCTAGGTTGGGTTAAGTTAGGTTAGGTTAGATTAGGCTAGCTAAGGTTAGGTTAGGTAAGGTTAGATTAGGTTCGGTTAGGTTAGGTTAAGTTAGGTTAGGTTAGGTTAGGTTAGGTTAGGTTAGGTTAGGTTAGGTTAGGTTAGGTTAGGTTAGGTTAGGTTAAGTTAGGTTAGGTTAGGTTAAGTTAGGTTAAGTTAGGTTAGGTTAGGTTAAGTTAGGTTAGGTTAAGTTAGGTTGGGTAAGGTTAGGTTTGGTTAGGTTAGGTTAGGTTAGGTTACATTAGGTTAGGTTACGTTTGGTTAGGTTAGGTTAGGTTAGGTTAGGTTAGGTTAGGTTAGGTTAAGTTAGGTTAGGTTAGGTTAAGTTAGGTTAGGTTAAGTTAGGTTAGGTTAGGTTAGGTTAGGTTAGGTTAGGTTAGGTTAGGTTAGGGTAGCGTAGGTTAGGTTAGGTTAGGTTAGGTTAGGGTAGCGTAGGTTAGGTTAGATTAGGTTAGGTTAGGTTAGGGTAGCGTAGGTTAGGTTAGGTTAGGTTAGGTTAGGTTAGGTTAGGTTAGGTTAGGTTAGGGTAGCGTAGATTAGGTTAGGTTAGGTTAAGTTAGGGTAGCGTAGGTTAGGTTAGATTAGGTTAGGTTAGGTTAGGGTAGCGTAGGTTAGGTTAGGTTAGGTTAGGTTAGGGTAGCGTAGGTTAGGTTAGATTAGGTTAGGTTAGGTTAGGGTAGCGTAGGTTAGGTTAGGTTAGGTTAGGTTAGGTTAGGGTAGCGTAGGTTAGGTTAGATTAGGTTAGGTTAGGTTAGGTTAGGTTAGGTTAGGTTAGGTTAGGTTAGGGTAGCGTAGGTTAGGTTAGGTTAGGTTAGGTTAGGTTAGGTTAGGTTAGGGTAGCGTAGGTTAGGTTAGATTAGGTTAGGTTAGGTTAGGGTAGCGTAGGTTAGGTTAGGTTAGGTTAGGTTAGGGTAGCGTAGGTTAGGTTAGGTTAGGTTAGGTTAGGTTAGGGTAGCGTAGGTTAGGTTAGGTTAGGTTAGGGTAGCGTAGATTAGGTTAGGTTAGGTTAAGTTAGGGTAGCGTAGGTTAGGTTAGATTAGGTTAGGTTAGGTTAGGGTAGCGTAGGTTAGGTTAGGTTAGGTTAGGTTAGGTTAGGTTAGGTTAGGTTAGGTTAGGTTAGGTTAGGTTAGGGTAGGTTAGGTTAGGTTAGGTTAGGTTAGGTTAGGTTAGGTTAGGTTAGGTTAGGTTAGGTTAGGTTAGGTTAGGGTAGCGTAGGTTAGGTTAGGTTAGGTTAGGTTAGGGTAGCGTAGGTTAGGTTAGATTAGGTTAGGTTAGGTTATGGTAATGTAGGTTAGGTTAGGTTAGGTTAGGTTAGGTAAGATTGGTCAGGAAACAGGACAAGTGTTTCCTGATGCGGGTCTTAGTCACATAATCACCCGCCTTTGAAGCTTTTGGTCATCTGGCCGAGACATTTCGCTGGCTTACCGGTTCACCCCGTTTAAAAATTATGGTCATAGTTGTAACCATTTTTATACAGTAATGAAACAGAATACCGACAAGATGAAGAATTAGATCCATGTGCAACATCTGGGTATCTTAAATGTGGAAACATTTCGCCACACTGTGTGGCGAAACGTTTGAATAATAAAGATACCGAAGTGTTGTACATATGTCTAATTTATTAACTTGTTGGTTCTCTGAACCAACAAGTTTCCCAACAAACCTTGGAAGCGAGGTTCGTTGTAAGTCTTGCAGGGCGAAACATCTAAGATGTTTCTTCCTGGTTGCGTCTGTTTTGGCTGGCGTCAATGCTAGACGTTCTTTCTCACTGTACTGACAGGTACGTTGTCCAAGGCGTCACTAAGTAAGGGTTGATACCTGGAGTATCTCTGGAGAGGGTTTGGGGGGTCAACGCCCCCGAGGCTCGGTCTGAGACCAGGCCTGGAGGGAAGACACATTCTCTGCTTCTACCGTAACAACCTTGACAGTTCAGCTGAGACTCTTGTTGGGAATCAATGTGACCCGCCACACACACACTGTTCCCTCACCCTCTCTTACCAAGATTATCTGCTTGTGGCTTAGTAAAGTCTCTCGAAGGGCCGAAACATCACCAACAAAGGTTGTACGTTCAAAACAGCCACTGTGAAAAACATAGTTCCAATAACTTTCGTGATTTCTCATATTGTCAAGGCCGTGATCCTTGATAATTTCTGAGAAGTCACGAATGCGTTTGGAAATTCACTATTTTTTTTCACAGTGGTTGTTTTGCTTATTGTGAGATTACCTATTTACTGTGATTCTGTGGCATCAAAGGTTCTACACGACTACACTGGTGTCACCTCACCTAAGGTGTACAGAACTGGTAGTATCACAGGATAGAGGTGGCTAGAACTGCATTAGGTGATCAAGGGTGGATAGAACGGTCGTAAGTAACCAAGGTTGGCCAATACTGGTAGTAAGTGGGCCAAAGGGTGGCCAATACTGGCAGTAAGTGACCAAGGGTGGCCAGCACTGGCAGTAAATGACCCAGGATGGCCGTGGTTGGCCAGGCTTGGCCGGGTGATCCCACATCTCAATACTGGAGGGCGGTAGATCAATATCCAGCACACGACTCCTTCCTCAGGCTGCGCTGCCTCCCATATTGTCTCTGGCTGCTGTCCCCAGCTGCTGCTGCTGCTGCTGTAACTGCTGGTAGGGCTACTGCTGCTGGTGTTACTGCTGGTAGTGTTGCTGGTTGTAGTGATGCTGCCTTCATTGGTGGTGCTGCAGGGGCTGCTGCTGCTGGTGAAAGAGTTGATGCTAATGCCGCTGCTGTTGCTACTGATATTAAAAATAAGAACATAAGAAAGGAGGAACACTACAGAAGGCCTACTGGTCCATACTGGGCAAGTCTTTCTCAAATCCAACCCACTTTTTTTCGAAAGTGGCCACAGACTAATTATTCTAATATTTACATAAGTGGCTTCTCATACAGCTAACACAACCTCTAATACAGCTAATACAACCTCTCATACAGCTAATACAACCTCTCATACAGTTAATATAACCTCTCATACAGCTAACACAATCTCTAATACAGCTAATACAACCTCTCATACAGTTAATACAACTTCTAATACAGCTAACACAACCTCTCATACAACTAATACAACTTCTCATACAGCTAACATAATCTCTCATACAGCTAACACAATCTCTCATACAGCTAATATGTCTTGTGGGGTTCGAACATGGATTGGGATATTCCAATATATCTATTAGATGGAATATATGGGTAGTGCCATGCCTGACCTGCTGTCTGACCTAACGTCTCTACTTGAACTAGCTTGCTGAGTGCCTCTGAGGGAGAGCGGCATTCAAATCATACTAGGTCAGCAGTAATGGTCAGTGATATAACAGTCAGCGATTCATGCAGGAGGTAGTGAATCAGTAACAGTTGGATGAGTCATTACTACTGACACTACTGGTAACTGATACTACTGAGAGCTCGGCGACGCTAACGTTTGGCATCCCGACATACAGCTAATACAAACTAGAGACGACAGGCATGCGGCTTGAAGCTGATTCTATACAAAGTCAAAGTACACAACAATTGAACATCGATTACCTCAAACTTCTCCTCTCCATACCCACTTCTACTTTGTATTGGACTGATGAAGCCACTGTGTGGCGAAACGTTTCTTCAATAAAGATTCCAATGTGTTATATAAGTGTCTCAACTCTTCAAATGAACATTATAACATAAGGATATTATTGGTATGGATGTTAATGTAATGGAACTTATTGTAATGCATTACAAGGTATGATATAGCACAATTCATAGAACAGATTCAACGGTGGTATTATACAATAAAAGTGATAAAATGATCGATCGATGTGTATTCATGTGATCTACAGATTCTGAGGAAGGATATGTACAAAGAAAGAAGTGTTTAACAGAAAAGGCAGACTTGGTGCACTCAAATCTAGACTGTTATATCTCAGAATTCGAAGAGAATGTGAACACAAAAAAAAACTGATATTGTAGCAGACAATAGAAATACTTTTTAAACTATATTGTTCATCTATACAGGTTATTGACATTTAACCCCAGCTCTGCTAGGGTAAGATTTACATATGCAGAATGGGTATCATCTCTGGCAGGATCAAACTCTGTTGCAATGGCTAACGCATGCCGTGGTTGAGGCAGATCTGAAGTGGTAGTTACAAATGATACCTGAGGATTTCTAAATACCTGTTATGTACATAGGGAATAATGACATTCAGGTTGATCGTCTGAGTGTTACAGGTAGAGGGTACAGAGTCAGGAGGATTGTCAGATTCTGTCACATTAGTCTGGGTAGGAACATCATAATCATCACATACTATGATAACTGATACTGCTGAGAAATACAACCTCTCACACAGCTAATACAACCTCTCATACAACTAATACAACATCTCATACAGCTAACACAATCTCTCGTACAGCTAATACAACCTCTCATACAGCTAATACAACATCTCATACAGCTGGAGTGGGACTTGCATATCGGGTAACATTAAAAATGGGTTGTGTGAATAATTTTGTTAGATTTGGTTTAAGAAGGACGTGCCTCGTGTGAGCCAGTAGACCTTCTGCAGTGTTCCTACTTTCTTATGTTCTTAGTAAAGCCTAAGAAAGTAAGCAAATAAGCTAGTTTATCCAGGAACACATAAATACAGTTAAATGAGTAATCATACATAACAGCATACCTGGATACCTGGAGGTTACCTGGAGGTTATTCCGGGGATCAACGCCCCCGAGGCCCGGTCCATGACCAGGCCTCCAGGTGGATCAGGGCCTGATCAACCAGGCTGTTACTGCTGGCCGCACGCAGTCCAACGTACGAGCCACAGCCTGGTTGATCCGGCACTGACTTTAGGTATCTGTCCAGCTCTCTCTTGAAGGTAGCCAGGGGCTTATTGGCAATTCCCCTAATGCTTGATAGGAGGCTGTTGAACAGTCTTGGGCCCCTGACACTTACGTGTTTTCTCTTAGTGTACCAATGGCGCCCCTACTTTTAATTGGGGGTATTTTGCATCGCCTGCCCAGTCTTTTACTTTCGTAGGGAGTGATTTCTGTGTGCAAATTCGGGACCATTCCTTCCAGGATTTTCCAAGTGTAGATTAAGATGTATCTCTCTCTCCTGCGTTCCAATGAGTACAAGTCAAGTGCTTCCAAGCGTTCCCAGTAGTTAAGGTGCTTGACAGAACTTATATGTGCAGTAAAGGATCTCTGTACACTCTCTAGATCTGCAATTTCACCTGCTTTGAATGGAGATGTTAATGTACAGCAGTATTCCAGCCTAGAGAGAGCAAGTGATTTGAAAAGGATCATCATTGGCTTGGCATCTCTTGTTTTGAACGTTCTCATTATCCATCCTATCATCTTCTTTGCACTTGTGATCGTGGCACTGTTGTGATCCTTGAGAGTGAGATCCTCAGACATTACAACTCCCAGGTCCCTTATATTATTTTTCCGCTCTATTGTATGGCCGGAGTCAGTAGTATACTCTGTTCTAGTTATTATCTCCTCCAGTTTTCCATAACGGAGTAGTTGGAATTTGTCCTCATTGAACATTATACTGTTTTCCGTTGCCCACTGGAAAACTTTGTTTATATCTTCTTGAAGGTTAACCGCGTCCTCAGCAGATGACAGCCTCATGCAGATCCTAGTATCATCCGCAAAGGATGATACGGTGCTGTGGTGTATATCTCTGTCTATGTCTGATATGAGGATGAGGAATAAGATGGGGCGAGTACTGTGCCTTGTGGAACAGAGCTCTTCACTGTGGCAGCCTCCGATTTAACTCTATTGACCACTACTCTTTGTGTTCGATTTGTTAGGAAGTTGAAGATCCATCTCCCCACTTTCCCAGTTATTCCTTTAGCACGTATTTTGTGCGCTATTACACCATGATCACATTTGTCAAATGCTTTTGCAAAGTCTGTGTATATTACATCTGCATTCTGATTTTCTTCCAGTGCATCCAAGGCCATATCATAGTGATCCAGTAGTTGTGAGAGGCAGGAGCGACCTGCCCTGAACCCATGTTGCCCTGGATTGTGAAGATTTTGGGAATCCAGGTGATTTGCAATCCTGCTTCTTAGCACTCTTTCAAAGATTTTTATGATGTGGGACGTCAGAGCTATTGGTCTATAGAGCTTAGCTTATGCTTTGCTGCCACCTTTATGGAGTGGGGCTATATCCGTTGTTTTAAGTGACTGTGAAATTTCACCCATGTCCAAGCTCCTCCTCCATAGTGTACTTAGAGCACGCGAGAGGGGTTTCTTGCAGTTCTTAATGAATACAGGGTTCCACGAATCTGGGCTCAGGGCTGAGTACATGGGCATGTTGTCAATGGCTTTTTTGAAGTCTATCGGAGTTAGGATAATGTCGGAAATCTGGAATACATTTATGGAGTTTTGAGGCTCATTCATGAAGAAATCATTTGGGTCGTCGATCCTCAGACTGATTAGTGGGTCACTAAACACAGAGTCGTACTGGGATTTCAGTATTTCACTCATTTCCTTGTTTTCATCTGTGTAAGTCCCATTCTGTCTGAGTAAGGGCCCAATACTAGATGTGGTATCTGCCTTGTTTTTGGCATATGAAAAGAAATATTTCGAATTTCTTTCAATTTCACTAATAGCTTTAAGCTCCTCCTGTCTCTCCTGGTTCCTGTAAGAGTCATTTAACTTAAGTTCGATTGTTTCCACTTCCCTGGTCAGTGCCTCCTTTCGTGTATCAGATATTCTAGTACTCCTGAGGAGCTCGGTGACTCTTCGTCGTCTTCTGTAGAGGGAGCATCTCTCTCTCTCCAGTTTACTCCTGCTCTTCTTTCTTAGGGGAATATGCCTAGAACATGCTTCAGCTGCCAGGAAGTTGATCCTTTCAAGGCACTGGTTTGGATCCATGTCATTTAAGACATCTTCCCAACATGTTTCATTTAGGACATGGTTTACCTGGTCCCAGTTGATGTTCTTGTTGTTGAAGTTGTATTTTGTGAAGACACATTCACAGATATATGCATTCTGCTGATCAGGACCCCTATGCATGTACGTCTGGACTTCGATTAGACTGAGATTGGAATTAGTTGTTTTTGATATTGTTATGTCGCCACTATCTGCTGGCTTAAGGTGTGTTTTTTGCAGAGACTTAGTAGCTCATGTGTGTGTGACCTTTCATCTGCGCTACCTCCGGGGATTGTTTCAGCTATAACATTTGCTACATTCTTCCATTTTGTATGCCTTGGGTTGAAGTCACCAAGCAGTAAGATGTTTGGGGATGGAGCTGGAACGTTTTCTAGACTGTAATCAATTTTCAGTAGCTGTTCCTTGAACTGTTGTGAGGTTGCATCTGGTGGCTTGTATACAACCACAATGACTAGGTTTTGGTTCTTGATCTTTATTGATAAAACTTCAACTACCTCATTTGTGGTGTTCAGCAACTCCGTGCAGATGAGGGACTCTTTGACATACAGGCCAACCCCCCCTTGTTGCCTGTTCTTTTTGTTGCATTTAAAGAGGTTGTAACCACTTATCCATATTTCACTGTCAAATAAATAACAAAAAGGCACAATACCGTGACTGGAACGATACACAAATAACCCGCACATAAAAGAGAGAAGCTTACGACGACGTTTCGGTACGACTTGGACCGTTGACAAAGTCACACTGGCTATTTGTGTATTCACTGTCAAAGTGATCTTTTGTGTGAGTCTCTGTGAAGGCTGCAAACATTGCATTAGACTCTTCTAGAAGTCCACTGATAAAAGGTATTTTGTTGTTGGTGGATGGCTTAAGGCCCTGTATATTAGCAAATATGAACGATGTTGTATTCTGTGTTTGTTGGGGGGGATTTTGTTATTGGCATCAGTAGTTGTAATTCTGGAGGGCCATGGGTGGCCACTGGCTGCGCCTCCAGTCCAACAAGGCTCCAAGGTGGTGGACTAATTTTGTTATTTCCTTCCATTTTCTTTTTCCGTTTCCTGTCACTAAGAAATCACCTGGAGTTGGGTTGTCGTAGCTACTATTGTTTGTCTTGTGGGGTCTGTGCCTCCTGGTCCCTTTTAGATGGTATGCAGGGCAGTTGATGTTGTAACACTGCTTCTGGAGGACCGAGGAGTGACACATTTTTGGGTGTAAGAAAGTACATGAAGAAGAACGACACACTCCTTTGGACAGGAGGTCACTACATTTTTTGGGATGCTCAAAGTTGCATGTCCCATTTTTTCCCCTGTTATTCCATGCTTACAGATGCCCCAAGCATAATATTTGCACAAATTCACCTTTGGTTGAGAATTGTTGGGAGGTGTGTTGTCAATTTCTGCAGGTAGATTATCTACAATAATCCAGGAAAGTCAGACAAAGTGATTTATTTCCATTGGAGTCCTTGTATTTCCATTGGAGTCCTTGTATTTCCATTGGAGTCCTTGTATTTTCATTGGAGCTCTTGTATTTCCATTGCGATCCTTGTATTTCCACTTGGGCCATTGTATTTTTATTGGGGTCCTTGCATTTCCAATGGAGCCCTTGTATTTTCATTGGGGTCCTTATATTTCCATTGGGGTTCTTGTATTTCTTTTGGGGTCCTTGTTTTTCCAATGGGAGAGCTTGTATTTCCATTGGATTCTTGTATTTCCATTGGGGTCTTTGTTTTTCGATTGAGGGCCTTATATTTCCAATGGAGGGCCGTTTATTTCCATTGGAGTCCTTGTATTTCCATTGGGGTCCTTGTATTTCCAATAAAGGTCCGTGTATTTCCATTGGTGTCCTTGTATTTCCATTGGGATCCTTGTATCTACATTGGGGTCCTTGTGTTTCCATTGGGATCCTTGTATTTCCATTGGAGCTCTTGTATTTCCTTTGGGGTCCTTGTATTCCCATTGGTGTTCTTATATTTCCATTACGGTCCTTGCATTTCCACTGGGGTCATTTCATTTCCATTGGAACCCTAGTATTCCCATTGGGATCCTTGTATTTCAATTGAGGTTCTTGTATTTCCATTGTCGAGAAGCTGTATAGGCTGGAAATGAATCTACCTAGCATCGGCCAGTAGGCCTACTGTAGGCACCCATGCCATCAAGGACATCACCAGCAGAGGATACAATCAACAAGTCCAGTCCAATGCAGGGGTGTATGCAACCTCTACCGGCCCATACTAGGCAGGTCCTTCTCAAACGTAGCTGAACCTCTTGCTATGTAATTTCTTGACACTTTCCTGGAGGCTATCTGGAGGTTACCTGGAGGGTATCTAGAAGCTATCTGGAGGCTTGCTGGAGGATACCTTGGGGCTGTCTGGACGTTATCTGGAGGTTACCTGGAGGCTACCTTGGGACTGCCTGGACTCTACCTGGAGGCTACTTGGAGGCTACCTGGAGGCTACCTGGAGGCTACCTGGAGGCTACCTGGAGGCTACCTGGAGGCTACCTGGAGGCTACCTGGAGGGGGTTCCTAAGGAGGGGCCATTGCAACTCGCGGGAAAGAAGTGAAAAAATGAGGGGAAAATGAGTGGAAAAGAAGGGGAAAGGAATGGAAAAGGAGGGGAAAAGAAGGCCTCAGGAGGAGTGAGGTTTGTGGCCAAGTCGATGCATTGATTACCACCGTGGTGTGTGGCCACCCTCCACGCCTCCTGTGGATACCCTCCACGCCTCCAGTGGGCACCCTCCAAGCCTCCAGTGGACACCCTCCACGACTCCAGTGGCTATCCTCCACGCCTCCAGTGGTCACCCTCCAAGCCTCCAGTGGACACCCTCCACGCCTCCAGTGGTCACCCTCCACGCCTCCAGTGGTCACCCTCCACGCCTTCAGTAGTCACCCTCCACGCCTCCAGTGGTCACCCTTCACGCCTCCAGTAGTCACCCTCCACGCCTCCAGTGGTCACCCTCCACGCCCCCAGTGGCCACTTTCCACGCCTCTAGTGGATGATCTCCACGCCTCCAGTGGCCACCCTCCACGCCTTCAGTGGCCACCCTCCACGCCTTCAGTAGTCACCCTCCACGCTTCCAGTGGTCACCCTCCACGCCTCCAGTGGTCACCCTCCACGCCTCCAGTGGCAACCCTCCACTCCTCCAGTGGTCACCCTCCACGCCTCTAGTGGTCACCCTCCACGCCTCCAGTTATCACCCTCCACGCCTCCAGTAGTCACCCTCCAAGCCTCTAGTGGTCACCCTCCACACCTCCAGTGGCCACCCTCCACGCCTCCAGTGGTCACCCTCCACGCCTCTAGTGGCCACCCTCCACGCCTCCAGTGTCCACCCTCCACGCCTCCTGTGGACACCCTAGCCTCCTGTCTCCTCCACGATTCCTGTGGACACCATCCACGCATCCTGTGGACGACCTCCATGCCTCCTGAGGGCATCCTCCACGCTTCTTGTGGTCACCCTCCATGCTTCCTATGGGCACCCTTCAGGCTTCCTGTGGGCACCCTTCAGGCTTCCTGTGGGCACCCTTCAGGCTTCCTGTGGGCACCCTTCAGGCTTCCTGTGGGCACCCTTCAGGCTTCCTGTGGGCACCCTTCAGGCTTCCTATGGGCACCCTTCAGGCTTCCTGTGGGCACCCTTCAGGCTTCCTGTGGGCACCCTTCAGGCTTCCTGTGGGCACTCTTCAGGCTTCCTGTGGGCACCCTTCACGCTTCCTGTGGGCACCCTTCACGCTTCCTGTGGGCACCCTTCACGCTTCCTGTGGGCACCCTTCAGGCTTCCTGTGGACACCCTTCAGGCTTCCTGTGGACACCCTTCACGCTTCCTGTGGGCACCCTTCACGCTTCCTGTGGACACCCTTCACGCTTCCTGTGGGCACCCTTCACGCTTCCTGTGGGCACCCTTCACGCTTCCCGTGGGCACCCTTCACGCTTCCTGTGGGCACCCTTCACACTTCCTGTGGGCACCCTTCACGCTTCCCGTGGGCACCCTTCACGCTTCCTGTGGGCACCCTTCACACTTCCTGTGGGCACCCTTCACGCTTCCTGTGGACACCCTTCATGCCTCCTGCGGACACCCTTCACGCTTCCTGTGGACACCCTTCACGCTTCCTGTGGACACCCTTCACGCTTCCTGTGGACACCCTTCACGCTTCCTGTGGACACCCTTCACGCTTCCTGTGGGCACCCTTCACGCTTCCTGTGGACACCCTTCACGCTTCCTGTGGGCACCCTTCACGCTTCCTGTGGACACCCTTCACGCTTCCTGTGGACACCCTTCACGCTTCCTGTGGACACCCTTCACGCTTCCTGTGGACACCCTTCACGCTTCCTGTGGACACCCTTCACGCTTCCTGTGGACACCCTTCACGCTTCCTGTGGACACCCTTCACGCTTCCTGTGGGCACCCTTCACGCTTCCTGTGGGCACCCTTCACGCTTCCTGTGGACACCCTTCATGCCTCCTGCGGACATCCTCCACGCCTCTTCTGGACACCCTCCGTGCCGAGTATCGTTTAGTATCATCTAGTATCGTCTAGTATCGTCTAGTATCGTCTAGTATCGTCTAGTATCATCTACTATCATCTAGTATCATCTAGTATCGTCTAGTATTGTTTAGTATCGTCTAGTATCATCTAGTATCATCTAGTATCGTCTAGTATCGTCTAGTATCGTCTAGTATCATCTAGTATCATCTAGTATCGTCTAGTATCGTCTAGTATCGTCTAGTATCATCTAGTATCATCTAGTATCGTCTAGTATCGTCTAGTATCGTCTAGTATCATCTAGTATCATCTAGTATCGTCTAGTATCGTCTAGTATCGTCTAGTATCATCTAGTATCATCTAGTATCGTCTAGTATCGTCTAGTATCGTCTAGTATCGTCTAGTATCATCTAGTATCATCTAGTATCATCTAGTATCATCTAGTATCGTCTAGTATCGTCTAGTATCGTCTAGTATCATCTAGTATCGTCTAGTATCGTCTAGTATCCTCTGGCATTACCTAGTATCGTCTAGTATCATCTAGTATCATCTAGTATCGTCTAGTATCGTCTAGTATCATCTAGTATCGTCTAGTATCGTCTAGTATCGTCTAGTATCATCTAGTATCGTCTAGTATCGTCTAGTATCATCTAGTATCGTCTAGTATCGTCTAGTATCATCTAGTATCGTCTAGTATCGTCTAGTATCGTCTAGTATCATCTAGTATCATCTAGTATCGTCTAGTATCATCTAGTATCATCTAGTATCGTCTAGTATCATCTAGTATCGTCTAGTATCGTCTAGTATCATCTAGTATCGTCTAGTATCGTCTAGTATCATCTAGTATCGTCTAGTATCGTCTAGTATCATCTAGTATCGTCTAGTATCATCTAATATCATCTAGTATCGTCTAGTATCATCTAGTATCGGCTAGTATCATCTAGTATCATCTAGTATCGTCTAGTATCGTCTAGTATCGTCAAGTATCATCTAGTATCATCTAGTATCATCTAGTATCATCTAGTATCGTCTAGTACCGTCTAGTATCATCTAGTATCATCTAGTATCGTCTAGTATCATCTAGTATCATCTAGTATCGTCTAGTATCGTCTAGTATCATCTAGTATCATCTAGTATCATCTAGTATCGTCTAGTACCGTCTAGTATCATCTAGTATCATCTAGTATCGTCTAGTACCGTCTAGTATCATCTAGTATCATCTAGTATCATCTAGTATCATCTAGTATCATCTAGTATAGTCTAGTATCATCTAGTATAGTCTAGTATCATCTAGTATCATCTAGTATCGTCTAGTATCATCTAGTATCGTCTAGTATCATCTAGTATAGTCTAGTATAATCTAGCATCATCAAGTATCTTCTAATATCATCTAGTATCGTCTAGTATCGTCTAGTATCATCTAGTATCATCTAGTATCATCTAGTATCGTCTAGTATCATCTAGTATCATCTAGTATCATCTAGTATCATCTAGTATCATCTAGTATCATCTAGTATCGTCTAGTACCGTCTAGTATCATCTAGTATCATCTAGTATCGTCTAGTACCGTCTAGTATCATCTAGTATCATCTAGTATCGTCTAGTATCATCTAGTATCATCTAGTATCGTCTAGTACCGTCTAGTATCATCTAGTATCATCTAGTATCGTCTAGTACCGTCTAGTATCATCTAGTATCATCTAGTATATCTAGTATCTAGTATCTAGTCTAGTATCTAGTATCGTCTAGTATCATCTAGTATCATCATCTAGTATCATCTAGTATCGTCTAGTATCATCTAGTATCGTCTAGTATCGTCTAGTATCATCTAGTATCGTCTAGTATCGTCTAGTATCGTCTAGTATCATCTAGTATCGTCTAGTATCGTCTAGTATCATCTAGTATCGTCTAGTATCATCTAGTATCATCTAGTATCGTCTAGTATCGTCTAGTATCGTCTAGTATCGTCTAGTATCGTCAAGTATCATCTAGTATCATCTAGTATCATCTAGTATCGTCTAGTATCATCTAGTATCGTCTAGTATCGTCTAGTATCGTCTAGTATCGTCTAGTATCATCTAGTATCGTCTAGTATCGTCTAGTATCGTCTAGTATCATCTAGTATCGTCTAGTATCGTCTAGTATCATCTAGTATCGTCTAGTATCGTCTAGTATCGTCTAGTATCATCTAGTATCATCTAGTATCATCTAGTATCGTCTAGTATCATCTAGTATCGTCTAGTATCGTCTAGTATCGTCTAGTATCGTCTAGTATCATCTAGTATCGTCTAGTATCATCTAGTATCATCTAGTATCATCTAGTATCGTCTAGTACCGTCTAGTATCATCTAGTATCATCTAGTATCATCTAGTATCGTCTAGTATCATCTAGTATCATCTAGTATCATCTAGTATCGTCTAGTATCATCTAGTATCGTCTAGTATCATCTAGTATCATCTAGTATCGTCTACTATCGTCTAGTATCGTCAAGTATCATTTAGTATCGTCTAATCTACCTGGAGGGTATTCCTGGGATTATCGCCCCTGCGGCCCGGTCCATGACTAGGCCTCCCGGTAGATCAGGGTCTGATCAGTCAGGCTGTTACTGCTAGCCGCACGTAGTCCAACGTACGAACCACAGCCTGGCTGATCCAGCACCGACTTTAGGTATCTGTCCAGCTCCCTCTTGAAGACAGCCAGGGGCCTATGGTAATTCCCCTTATGCTTTGTGGGAGGCTGTTGAGCAGTGTTGGGCCCCAGACACTTATGTTTACTCTTAGTGTACCAATGGCGCCCCTACTCTTAATTGGAGGCATTTTGCATCGCCTGCCCAGTCTTTTACTTTTGTAGGGAGTGATTTCTGTGTGCAGATTTGGGACCATTCCTTCTAGATTTTCTAAGTATAGATTATGATGTGTCTCTCTCTCCTACGTTCCAATGAGTACAAGTCAAGTACTTCTAAGGGTTCCGAGTAGTTGAGGTGGTCGACAGAACTTATACGTGCAGTAAAGGTTCTCTGTACACTCTCTAGATCAGCAATTTCACCTGCTTTGAACGATGTTAATGTACAGCAGTATTCCAGCCTAGAGAGAACAAGTAATTTGAAAAGGATCATCATTGGCTTGGCATCTCTTGTTTTGAACATTCTCATTACCCATCCTATCATTTTCTTTGCACTTGTGATCGTGGCACTGTTGTGATCCTTGAAAGTGAGATCCTCAGACATTACTACTCCCAGGTCACTTACATTATTTTTCTGCTCTATTGTATGGCCAGAGTTAGTAGTACACTCTGTTCTAGGTATTATCTAGTCCAGTTTTCCATAATGGAGGGGTTGTAATTTGTCCTCATTGAACATAATACTGTTTTCCTTTATCCAATGGAAAACGTGGTTTATATCTTCTTAGAGGTTAACCATGTCCTCAATAGATGACAGTCTCATGCATATCCTAGTATCATCTGCAAAGGATTACATCTCTGTCTATGTCTGATATGAGGATGAGGAACAGGATGGGGGCGAGTACTGTGCCTTGTGGAACAGAGCTCTTCACTATGGCAGCTTCCGATTTAACTCTGTTGACCACTACTCTTTGTGTTCGATTGGTTAGGAAGTTGAAGATCCATCTCCCCACTTTGCCAATTATTCCTTTAGCAAGTATTTTGTGCGCTATTACGCCATGATCACTCTTGTCAAATGCTTTTGCAAAGTCTTTGTATATTACATCTGCATTCTGTTTTTCTTCCAGTGCATCAAAGACCATACCATAGTGATCCAGTAGATGCGAGAGGCAGGAGCGACCTGCCCTGAACCCATGTTGCCCTGAATTGTTCAGTTTTGGGGAATCCAGGTGGTTTGCAGTCCTGCTTCATAGCACTCTTTCAAAGATTTTTATAATGTGGGATGTTAGAGCTATTGGTCTATAGTTCTTAGCTAATGCTTTGCTGCCACCTTTATGGAGTGGGGCTATATCCGTTGTTTTAAGTGACTGTGGAATTTCACCCATGTCCAAGCTCCTCCTCCATAGTATACTTAGGGCATGTGAAAAGGGTGTCTTGCAGTTCTTAATGAACACAGAGTTCCACGAGTCTGGGCCCAGGGCTGAGTGCATGGGCATGTTGTCAATGGCTCTTTCAAAGTCTATCGGAGTTAGGGTAATGTCGGAAATCTGGCATACATTTATGAAGTTTTGAGGCTCATTCATGAAGAAATCATTTGGATTGTCGATCTTCAGGCTGATTAGTGGCTCGCTAAACACAGAGTTATACTGGGATTTCAGTATTTCACTCATTTCCTTGTTGTCATCTGTGTAAGTCCCATCCTGTCTGAGTAAGGGCCCAATACTAGATGTGGTATTTGCCTTGTTTTTGGCATATGAAAAGAAATATTTCGATTTTCTTTCAATTTCACTAAAAGCTTTAACTCCTCATCTGTCTCCTGGTTTCTGTAAGAGTCCTTTAACTTAAGTTTGATAGTTTCCACTTCCCTGGTCAGCACTTCCTTTCGTGTATCAGATAATCTAGCGTTCCTGAGGAGCTCGGTGATTCTTCGTCGTCTTCTGTAGAGGGAGCGTCTTTCTCTCTCCAGTTTACTCCTGCTCTTCTTCTTTCTTAGGGGAATATGCCTAGAACATACTTCAGCTACCAGGAAGCTGATCCTTTCAAGGCACTGGTTTGGATCCATGTTATTTAGGATATCTTCCTAACAGGTTTCATTTAAGACATTGTTTACCTGGTTCCAGTTGATGTTCTTGTTGTTGAAGTTGTATTTTCTGAAGACACCTTCACAGATATGTGCATTTTGCTGATCAGGACCCCTATGCATGTACGTCTGAACCTCGATTAGATTGTGATTGGAATTAGTTGTTTTTGATA